>NC_133774.1:57134797-57185470 GCF_003597395.2 Chelonoidis abingdonii | reverse complement strand
CTGCGCAGAACCCTCAAACTCCCAGGCCTCTGGTAGAGGACCCGAGGTTGAGGAAGACACATACCACCCATAGGGGTGAGAGGGGAATTTTTTTATATATGTATATATAAGGGCTGTTGATTAATCACAGTTAACTCAAAAAAATTAACTGCGATTAAAAATATTAATTGCGATTAATTGCACTGTTAAACAATAGAATACCAATTGACATTTATTAAATATTTTTGAATGTTTTTCTACATTTTCAAATATTTTGATTTCTATGATAACACAGAATACAAAGTGTCCAGTGCTCACTTTCTATTATTATTTTTTATTACAAATATTTGCACTGCCCATGCTCTGCCCCCAGACCTTCCTCTCCTTTCTGCTTTCCGTGTGCCTCCAGTCCTCCAGTGCTGGGTGGGGCTGGGGCTGCTCTGCCCTCCCTCCGAGTGTTATCTCAAAAGGGAGCCAAGATAACTTTGAATGTGTAAAGTGATGTAGGTATTGGAATAGAAACAAGCCCCTTTCTCTGAAAAGAGCAGGTTCGTGCTCTGCCATATCCGTCACCGGTGGAATGGTGCAGATCTCCTCCCCTCTCTCCTTGTGTGGTGCACAATATATATAACTGACAAGAGATAAGATTCAAAACAAACAGGTAAATGTATTGGGGATAGAATTATACAGATAGGGAAGGGGTAAATGTAAATGACTAATAGCTATATAAAAAACAAACCCAGTGACGCAGCAGCTCTTCCCTGTGAGCATGAAGCTCAACCCCAAGAATGAAACTAAACCCACCCTGGCATTCAAGAAATACAACCCTCAGTTTAGAAACCATAATTGCTTTCTCACCCAGTTCCCAGCACTTCAATGGCGGCAGTGAAGTCCAAGATCTCTACTCTGTATGTAATCAAAACCCTTGGAGGAGGAACACTGGAGAGTCCCTCAATGGATGTCAGGACATAAGAAGTGGACCAGGAACCCTCTGGATAATGACATTCTCCAGGTGCAGGACAGGTAAGATGGTAATGTGTCGTCTTCTTTTCTTTTCATTCCGGGAATGAATGGTGTTCTTTGCTGAAGCACAAGTGCCACAAAGACCTGAAACCACACGCACAGTTGCTATGATGGACTGCCCCATCAGCCTGCGATCATAGTTCTTTTACAGAATCTATGAAGGGAAATCATGATACAATCCATAATAAGGCGGAAAACAGTCTAAAGTGCTGGAACCTTGGGGATTGCTCAGTGGTGGGAAAAACCCGTCTAGTCCAGTTTTATCTGGACCAGGCTGACAGTGTACAGAAGGTCACAAGATGGAGTCCCAAGATGTTTTCAAGGTGCCACACACAGTTTTCAGATTCCATCTTGGATAGCCACAGTTTCCTTAAAATCACTGATCATTGAGTCTGATACCCACATAATAAACCATGTGTAATAAACCAGAGAACAATACAACAGTCCATACCCAACACTGGTGCTCCGGGGCTGGGAGGGGATTGAGGCTGTGTGCCACCCACCCTCTTATTGTTCCTGATCTGGCATGAGGGCAGCTAACCTGTGACGGGAGCTAGTATACTTGTTGGGGGCTCTCTGGGCTCTGGTGGCGGGGGAGGGGAGACACAAGTGGAAGGGGCAGGGCCTTGGGCAGAAGAGGCAGGACTGGAGGCTAGCTTACCCCAGCTGGTGGTTCATGTGCTGCCCATGGCTGGCACTGTGGAGAGAGGAGGCTGTGCAGTCTCAGCTGCGCTCCAGCCATAGGAACTTCTATACCTATGGTCAGATTTCTCATGGCATGTCGGATAAGGGCTATGAACGAGATGTGCACCAGTGCTGTGTGAAGATAAGTGAGCTGAGGTAGGCGTACCAGAAGGCAACTGTCTCTTGCTTTGTATATTCTAGAAGTGGGTGAAGGAATAGAAATGTATAAGACTAGTTGTATTTGTGTGTGCTTCACGTTCCCCTATGCAGCTAAGCAGTGCGGCAGAACAGTGTGTTAATGCACACTGAGATTTCACGGAAATCCTCCAGAGAGCTCTCTAGGAAGCCTTCCTGGAGGTACTCACTAATCCTTGCCAAAGGTACCTTGGCAGAACTGCTTTGTTCCTTCCCCCGCTGAACTTTCCCCTGCCAGTTGGAAATCACCTGTGTAGGGACCAAAGCAGCACACAGGTGAGCAGCATAGAGACCTGGTCTGAAGCTGCACCCATGCAGAAGATGCACCCTTGCATCTTTGCTTATCCTCAGCAGTGAGATATCAGCTTCAATGACCCTCACCTGTGGAAAATGGTGGCAGAATTTATAATATTGTCCCCAGTTGCCTGAGGTGATCCCCTTAAAAAGCCACCTAGGCCCTCTGCCCCATCTTGAATGCCCCTTCCCCAACCCAGGTTGAACTTACCATGTTTAGGGGGTTTGCCAAGCTGTATGCTTGCCAAGGGACAGTGAGAAACTGATTCTCATTTGAAAAGAGATGCATTTTACTATGCTTCGATGCTGTGCATACACTAACAATCATACTTCTGTTTCTTGTTCTTTTGCAGATATGGTCTTCAGGGAAGTCCCCAGTAGTGGATTAACCACTGGACCAACAGGGCCCATTCCCAGGGCCCTGGTCAACTGCATCCCCCACCAGATTCTGCTGCATGGTGGGTGGGTGAGGCAGGGGAAGCTCCCATGCCCCCCAACTGCATTCCCACTGAAGCTATGGGATGGGGGAAGCCCCCCAGAAGAACCACCCGACTCCATCCTAGGCAGAAGCCCCCAGGTGGGGAAAGACCCCAGAAGCCCTCATTCCTCAGAGGAAGCCCCCAGTGCCCCAAGCCCAACACCGGCAGAAGCCACAGGGCAGCAGGGGAAGCCCCCGTGCCCAACTCTGCTCTCTGGTAAAAGTTCTGGGAGGGTGGGAGAAGGCCCGGCGCCTTGACCCTGGTCCCCGGCAGAACCGTGGGGGTGTCAGGGAAAGCCCCAGCTTTGGCCCTGGGACTGGAGGAGCTCTCATACCCCACTGCAGCCTGAAGGCCCTGGTGCACGGACAGAGCTTTTCCAGTTTTGGGGCCACAGTGTGGGGAGCATAAAGAAGCAAATGAGTTGTGGGATGGATGGAATGGGGGGGACTCTGGGTGGAACAAGGTGTGGTCCCAGGGGAAGGGGCAGAAAGAATTTGGGCTCTGAGGCAACCACAAGTGGAAGGGGGCGGAACAGAGATGGGACCTCAGGTGGAAGAGTTGGGGAGAGGCCCCCACTTGCTCTGGTTCTTAGCCCTGGGAAACCTTAATCCACCTCCGCTACCCCCCTGAACACTGGTGAAACACTTCCTCCAGATAAGGAAGCGACCAAGAAGGAGCAAGGAGGACATGTTTCAAGAGGTGCTCCAATCCTCAGAGGCCAAAAAAGAATGCAGGGCCTGGAAGGAGACTTTTAAATAAAATTATAAAATAGACAGGCAGGACAGAAAAAAGAGCCAAAGTGAATTTTATTGGGCCAGGAGCAGAAGATAAAAGTTATAAAGGAGCAAACGGAGATATTAAAGTCCCTAATCACTGCTGCAGGGTGAATTCATGCTTGCTCCTTCCTCCCCTGCAGTGGAAACAAACTGCTTTCCATGCCCTCCTCAAATATTCCTTGCAACTTCCTGGCCCATCTGTGTACCCTGTTCACCCCACCTCTTCGAACAGCTTCCGGAATGATAGCTGGACTTACACACGGCTATAAAAGTCTACACTACCTTTCATTGTTATCTCCCTTCCCACCAAGCCTTTTGTGTGTGTTGTTAAATGATATTTAATAAAAATGTTCTCTCTGGAAGATAGCCAATCTTTATTTGTCTCCTACACACGGTGGTTACTGGAATTAGTCCACAGGGTAATTTGATCATTTCCTGAGTACAAATCACAGTCAGGAATCATCAAAATTTTCATGCAAGGCACTAAGTTAACAAAGTATAGCAGAGTACAGCATAGAAAGACACATTACAGGAGCTCATTGTCAAAATGGTGCCTCAAAGCCTCCCTGATTCAAATAGCCTCTGTTGTGTCCCTCTAATAGTCTTAGTATCTGGCTGCTCAAAACCAGCCACAAGGAGATCTGCTGTTGGACTCTACCCTGGGGGGAAACTTTTCACCCTTAGCCTCACAAATATGGAGCGCAAAGCAGGCTGCTATGACCAGAGGAATATTTTCCTCATTTAGGTCTGACCTGCCATAAAGGCAGCACCAGCATGCTTTTAATCTGTCAAAGGCACATTCTATGGTCATTCTGCACCTGCTCAGCCTATTGTTGAAGCATACCTTGCTGCTATCCAGGTTTCCCATGTAAGGCTTCATGAGCCATGGGAGTAAGGGCTATGCTGGGTGTCACAGGATCATTATGGGCATTTCAGCCTTCCCCACTGGAATTTTCTGGTCTGGAAAGAAAGTTCCTGCTTTTAGCTTCCTGTAAAGGCCAGGGTTCCTAAAGATGCATGGGTCAGGCACCTTCCCGGACCACCTTGCATTGATATCAGTGAAACACTCATGATGATCCACAAGTGTCTGCAATGCCATAGAGAAGTACCCCTTTCTATTGATGTACTTTGTCACAAGATGGTCTGGGGCCAAAATTAGGATATGTGTGCCATCTATTGCCCCACTGGAGTTATGGAATCCCATTGCTGCAAAGCCATCCACTAATTCATGCACATGGCCAAGAGTCACGGTCCTTGATAGCAGGATGTGGTTAATAGCCCTGCACTATTGCATTAACGCAACCCCAACGGGGGACTTCCTGACTCCATACTGATTTCTGACTGACTGGTAGCAGTTTGGAATTGCCAGCATCCACCCAGCAATCACCACATGCTTCTCCACTGATAGGGCAGCTCTCATTTAAGTGTCCTTGTGCTGCAGTGCTGGGGTGAGCTCTGCACAAAGTTCCAGGAAGGTGGCTTTCTGCATCCGAAAGTTCTGCAGCCAGTGCTCGTCATCCCAGACCTACGTAAATGATGCAATTCCACCACTCAGTCCTTGTTTTGCAAATCCAAAAGTGATGGTCCATAAATGCCAAAAGTAATCTGGTGTTGTTTCTTTCCATGGCGCACAGCAGGATAGGTATCTTTGAGTCCTGTTCAGATTGGGTGCATGACCAGCCGCAATGTGTTCATAACAGTGACCAGAACAGTGAGAGCAGTGCTGGATCCATCCTTTCAAACAGAGAAGATGGGTGCACAGTAAATAGATACTGTTAAAAAATGCCACAAGACACAGTTGGAAGCCCATGGAATGATGGGACAGAAAAAACTGCATCATGAGATGTTGAGCATGCACTGATGATGCACTTTGATCCACTCCACCTTCCCACAACTCCTAGCTGCAGAAAGTGGGAGTAGTACAGTGGAATAGCTACCCACAGTGCACTTCTCTCTCTGTTAATGCTAGAGTACCAACTGTGGATTGCGCTCTGCTACATTGTGTGAACATGCACAAGCGATGTAATTATACCTGTTTTTGATCATCACCATAATTTTTGTCATCAACACACTGTAGTGTAGACAAGGCCTTAGAATCTTCTTTGCCTAATGGCGCACGGATATCAGGAATAAGGACCCCACAGTTCACCTGCTTACCTGCTAGGCAGCCTTAACAAGCACAGCTGGGTCCCAACTGACTGGTCAAACCACCCAATGGTCTGAGGGAGAGTCAGCAGACTTGTTCTTAAGACCAGCGGCAGGGCATTGACTGCTCAAAGCATTCACCAATGACTGCAAATGCTCCTGCACCTGATTGTTCCCAGTCTTGCTCCTGTTTAGTTCCAGCTCTGTTCTTGCCTCAGACCCAGTCCTGCTCTTCTCCTGGAACCAGTCCTGCTCCTGTTTTATTTCCAGCCTTGGCCTTGCCCTGCCTCACTCCGGTAACACAGCTCTGAACTTCAGCTCTAATTCTTGTCTTTGGCTCTGTCCCTTGGCTCTGAATCCAGGCTCCCAACTCCTGCTCCAACCACTAGTTACGACCACCCATGTCCCTGTCTCTGACAATGAGACAATCCATTTTTCCCACTCCTGTCCATCTAGAGCAAGTTGTATGTTGTCTGCATGATGGCAGCATCTTTTTTGATTATCTTGTGATAGGGCATTCTTTATCCTCCATGCCATTTCTTCCCTCTAGGTGAAATCCAGTCTAAGACATACCTTGTGCTTCTGCCATGGGGTAGGCTGATGATATAGCCAAACCACCATAGCTGTCTAGTTCTCAAGGCCACAATCTGCTGAACTGTGCAGTGCAACACTTCCACACTGGTTACACAATCTCACAAATGAATTCCCAAGTTTCTTCTTAATGCTGGTGGAATGGATTGAGCTTCTAAGTCTGTACTTCCACCTTCTGCCATGTTTCTGAGGCATGAAATAGTGTTGGAAGAACAATAACGTTGTAAAATCTCATTTTAGTATGTAGATATATCTTCTTATTCTCCCAGATATTTGACAAATGGGAAAAGGATCCACTGGGTTACTGATTCTTGCCTACATTTCATTAGGTGCTATCCATTAGCAGATATCGTACTTAGAAGACAGACCAAATTAACAACTTCTGTATTTGTCTCCGTTAAATACATACATGGATTAACACATAGATACGCTAGAAGCAAGAGGAAGACCAAGGACAGGGTAGGCCCATTACTTAATGTGGGAAAGAAAACAATAACTGAAAATGTGGTGTTGGCAGAAGTGTTAAATGACTTTTGTTTCAGTTTTCACCAAAAAGGTTAGTAGTGATTGGATGTTTAACATAGTGAATGTCAGTGAAAATGAGGTAGTATCAGATCCTAAAATAGAGAAAGAACACGTAAAAAATTACTTACACAAGTTAGATGTTTTCAGATCACCAGGGCCTGATGAAATGCATTCTAGAATACTCAAGGAGCTGATTGAGGTGGTATTTGAGCCATTAGTGATTATCTTCGGAAAAAAACGAGGAGTCCTTGTGGCACCTTAGAGACTAACAAATTTATTTGGGCATAAGCTTTCGTGGGCTGGAACTCAGATGCATGAAGTGGAAAATACAGGAGCAGGTATAAATACATGAAAAGATGTGATTTGTCTTGCCAAGTGTGAGGTCAATCTAACGAGACAATTCAATTGGCAGCAGGATACCAAGAGAGGAAAAATAACGTTTGAAGTGGTAACGAGAGTGGGCCATATCAGACAGTTGACAAGAAGGTGTGAGTAACAGTAGGGGGAAATTAGTATTGGGGAAATTAGGTTTAGGTTTATTAATGACCAAACCATTCACAATCTTTATTCAGGCCTAATCTGATGGTGTCCAGTTCTTTAAGAACAAGTCACACAGTGGAAGCTTGCAAAGCCAAATTGCTACTGGTCCGTGGGCAAGCATTTTGGATTTAGAAAGTCCACAGTGGGGGCTGGTGTCATGCACGTGTGTGGGGCCATTAATTTTCTCCTGCTATGCTGGATTGTGACTTTCCTCAATGTGCAGGACATAGTGTATGGATTTGCAACTGTGGGGGTTTGAAACTACTGTGAGGTGATAGACGGCATGCACATCCCTTGCCACAGAATACATCACTAAAAAGAGCTACTTTTTGTATGGTTATGCCAAGTGTGGCTGGATCATCAGAGATGCTTCATCGGTGTCAGTGTGGCCTGGTCAGGGAAGGTGCATGATGTTTGCATCTTTAAGAATATAAGACTGTTCAGAAAGCTACAAACAGGAAAATTCTTCGCCAACTGGCAGATTACCATTGGCAAAGTTGAAATGCCAATAGTGATCCTTTGAGACCCAGCCTGCCCCTTACACTCCTGGCTCTTGACTCCATTCACTGGTCACCCTCACACCACCTAGGAAAGATTCAACTGCCAGATCATGAGGTGCCAAATGACAGTTGAATGTGCCTTTAGGAGATTGAAGGAGGCTAGTGGTGTTTACTCACAAGATTGGATCTCAGTGTAAAAAACATCCCAATGCTTATAGCTGCCTATTGTGTTCTGCATAATATCTATGAGGCAAACGGGAGACGTTGCCACTGGGGTGGAGGGTATGAGTGGAGCAGCTGTCTATTGAGTTTGAACAGCCAGACTTAAGGGCCATTGGAAGAGCTCAGTGTGAAGCTATGCGGCAGAAGGAGGCCTTGAAAGAGCACTGTAATGGTCAGCCACAGTAATGGGTGTGGCGGGCTGTGCGCTATCTGGCCCTGAAATTTTGGGGGCTGTTAGAAATTGTGTAGTGTTTGGTGTACATTTATGGATATAATAGGGTGTGTTAATGCATCTATGAATTATGTGATGCTTGCTGTACATTTATAATTACTGACCTGTGAATTCTGTGGTCCTGTATAATTACAGTTAGTGGGTGCTTTGAGTACCGGTAGGCATTCCGCAGTATATGTTGTGAAGTTATAAAGAGGAAATTATTTACAAAAAATAGAAATGTATTATGTACCAAATACAGTGTAAAATTACGTGTAATAAAAACCAAACAAATACAGTGCAAACCTATAAAATAAACTAATGGAACAGAACTTTAAAATTAGAAAAGTAGAAACCATTCCTGTCTCTTTCAGTCCAGTTTGGCTACACATACATCAGCCATGCCTCTCACAGGTCAGTGTATGTGAAGCTGCAGTTGTCCTTACTATCCCCAGTGGGAGGAGTAGGGGTGTGGCACCTGCTGCCATGTAGAATGCTGATGGAGATACGGATATGCTAAAATGGAATTCTCCATTGACTGCAAAAGGATATAAGTACATGACTGTTTGACCTGTAAATCAACAAGAGTCTGGAGCATTTGTATTTGCTGCCTGAGAAGAACCATTATGTCCTGGTGCATCTCTCTCTTCTTTTCCTGCTGGGACTTGGGGGACTTTCTCCTGTTCATTCTTTCCTTCTCCAGTCTGTCTTCCATATTAACTCTCCAGGCCCTCTGGTCATGGTCCAATGCAGAATTGTCTTGCAGGATCTCACTGAACATATCCTCCCTTGTCCACTTCTTTCTCCCTCTCATCAGGGTCAGGCATTTCATGGGTGTGGAGTAAGCACCTCTCAATGATGCCATGATAGCAGCTCCAGAAAAGACAGACAGACATATCACTGTATTTACAGTCACAACAGAAAGTGAAAGATAAGTTTCAGGACTCCCTTCCCTTATCCCCATAAAAGTTTTAAATGAGTCATGCTTATTGACACTTCAGCTTTGGAGTGCTGCTACACTGCACCGTTCTTCAGACCCAATCATAGTGAATACGGCTTTCCGGGGCAAGGGCTGGGGAAGGTGAGGAGGGAATTTTTCAGTTGCATGAAACAAAATTTTGACCTTTGTACCCATGAGTAAGAGCACAGAGTAACGGTACTGAGTACCAGCACTATATTCCACAAGCAGTGATGATTTTAGCTGATATCTGCCTGCTGAGGCAGACAAAGGCACAGAAAGCACAGCTGCTGCTGGCTTCCTGAACCACCTGGGCCTGTATGCCCCTAGTGTGTTTACTGCAATGGTGCCTGCCAAATTTATCACAGAGTGGCCTGGAAAAGTGTCCTTCTGCAGAAGAAATAAGGCTGCCATGCATAGAAACCTTGGGGAGAGAACTGCAGTGTATCTCTATGACAGTTTCATGAAGATTTCTCAGGCAGATACAAGGGCCATCTGTCATAAGCATAAATGCCAATTCTGAACCTTAGTGTCCAAAATGTGGGTGCCTAGCATAAACCCTCCAAGCTTAATTACCAGCTTGGATCTGAGAGCGCTGCCACCAGACAGGATACAGGTTGCTTCTCTGCTCCCAAAATTGCCCGGGGCCAAGCTCCGATGCCTGGTTACAAAGGGATTAACCCACTTCCCTTACCCCTTTACCTCCCCGATTTCCCGCCCTGGGCACAATAGAGCTGTTCCCTGCTTTCAATTCCTTTGAAACCAAAAAGCCAGAGAGATTGAAGGCCGTCTCACTACGGGATATATGAATTGCTAAATCTTTCATAAAAAGTATATTACAAAGTATCGATGTGCCGTCCACATTTTAGGGGGCCCACATTTTAATCGTGCATGTGTGGTCATGGTCAGGCTAGCGAATCTTTTCTGGAGCGCGGATGACTGTGGGTAGCCGATCGTAGCTTATCATAGTTCTCTATCTCCCCGCCCCTTGATATTCGGTTGAAAGCCCAGTGGCTGATGGGGGCAAAATCATGTGTGCGTTGAGTGTCTGGGTATCAGCCTCCCCCTCCTTTTGTGAAGCAGCAGACAACGTTTCACGCCTTTTCCCGTGGTGAACTGAGCAAACGCCATAGCCCACAAGCATGGCCCTGCCTCAGATTCGTAACCTTATCGTGGAGTTGGTAACACCTCGCGGCATTCTGTGCTGTCTATGGTTGAACCCATGACGCGCAAAGCAGTGAGCAGAGGAGGCAGCTACAGCAGCTACGAAGCGCGCGCAACTGAGAGTCGTAGGCATGGACACTGAATTCTTCCTAACCGCGGGCCCGTATGTTTTGGAGCTCTGCTGGTTAATGGGGCGGCAGTTTACCACCATTGAACGCCGATTTGGTGCCGAAGAACAGCAAGACTGGTGTGACCGCAATATCGTTTTGCACGTTGGGCTGATCACGTGCTGTGAAACTTCTCGCATGAGTAGGAGGCCAACTTTCTTTTGAATCTTTGTGACTGCTTTCCCTGCCCTGGAAACGCCATAATACTAAGATAGAGAGCGCCCTCACATGTGGAGAGCGCGAGTGGCAAAATAGCCTCCGGAGTGCAACGCCAGACAGCTACGGTCGCGGGAATCATATTGGAGTGGGCAAATCTACTTGGGGCTGCTTGATGCTCAAGGTACACAAAGCATCCGTTAAGCTTTGCTGCTACGAAGGTTTGACTCTGGGAACGTGCAGTCATAGTTATGTGCTTTGACTGCAAATGGCTTTCGACCCTTAATGTGGGTGGGGCCGGAGTGAGGAAGCTACCCATCCATATCTTGGTCCCCGCGGCAGCATGGGCACCGTTACATAAATCGCAAAGGTACATTCCATGGTGCTGCAAGCACTGGTGGACCAAGGGACATTTCACCCCATCCATCGTGAGTTGAAGGATGGGCGGGAAAAGGTTCCAATGACGCTTCGCGTCTTTTCAAACAGCACTCTGTTTAAATGGCCTGCAGGCAGGAAATTACTTCCAGACCGAAGATAACAGTTGGGGAGTGTTGAATGCCTGTCGTATTCCAGGGTGACCCAGCCTACCGCTTGATCAGCGCTCATGGAAGCCCTACACAGGCAGCTGGCCAGGGTTCCGGGGAGCGTGTTACAGTGACAATGCAGGAGTGTTGAATGCAGGATCGGGTGAATGGCATTTTGGCCTTTTTAATAAGGGCTGGCAAATTACTTACTCACTCGACCTCAGCCAAGACCAATTGCCCGTTTGTATTGCTGCTTGCTGTGTGCTCACAATCTTTGAGAGTAAGGGGGACATTTATGGTGGGAGGCTGAAGCAAATCACACTGCCGTCTGATTACGAGCAGCCACGACACACAGGGCGAATTGAAGAGCACACAGCGGAGGCCGGTGCGCATGCTAGAAGAAGCCTTAAAGACAGTTTCACGCACGGGCCAGGGTGACTGGTGTGACTTGCTTGTTGGTTTCCCCAGGGATGGAACCGCTCCCCCTTGCTTGACTCAGTGACCACCTTCCTTTGCTTATAGTCTTCTGAAGGAAATAAAGTCAGTATGTGATAAAAATCATGTATTCTTTTATTAAAGCTCCTCTATTCGGCTAGTAAGCAACCCACTCCTTCCCTGATGGGTTTCTTTTTAAAAGATAAATTATAAAAGAGGACAGAGAATTATCAAGGTTCCTGCCTTGCGGGTGTGGTTTGGGAGGCGGATGGACTGAAGAAAGGCCTTAGCCATTATCAACGTAATGAATCCTTGTTGACTGTCCCGGGGGTGGGATTGCGCGTCCTTAAAGCCTTCCCCGTTTCTACCTCTGGTGAGGAGATTGGACGTGGGGAGGGTTGGTGTTACACAGGCCGGCTCAGCGCACGCGTGAGCCCGTGCTTCTTCTAAGACTCACCATGTTGAGCTAGTCGTTTATCACGCGCTGCTCCAGTGTTGCATCGCCGCCGTGATCTTCCAGCCTACACCTTGCTGATCTTCCTGCCGCCCCTCTCATCTCGGCGTTTCTCTTATCCTCCGTCACTGGCATATTTCCTGTACTATATAGCAGAAAACATTCCTTCCACTCGATTCTGTGACTCTCTTCATGCGGAGTACTCCCTGAATTTTTTTTCTTTGAAGGAAACATTTCATCGCGTCTCTTCTCCTCGCCTTATGCAGCTAGCCCCTTCGGAGATGGGTAAGGAGGCTGACAACTGTAGCAGCTGATGGGAGGGAATCAGAAGGAGAAGTATGTGAAGTCTTTTACAAACAATGCATTACTTTTCACAGAATAACACTTCCACCTTTCATAGAATGTTCATTTCACTACAAGGTCGCATTTTATCGTTAATATGATGCTGTGTCTGTGTTGCAGATCTCACGACGCAGGTCGCATCATAATCACTTCCATCGCCATGTAAGGGCTTTATGTTATGATTGTTCCTGGGGGACGCAGCCTTCTAGAACACAGTGCCTGAGATTGCCTTGTCCTGTTAAGATGTACCAAGCAGACCAACCCCCCTCTTTTCCCCTCCGTGCCCCACGCATGCTGCATCATGTAGATCACTGGGAATCCATCCCCTCCTTCCTCCACCCCCCCCCACACGAGTCCACGTGGCTGGTAGCTGGGAAATTACCTCTGCTAAAAGCGAAAAGCTCAGCGCTTATCCTCCTCCCTCCCCCGCTTTGCTACGAATGCACGAAGATTTGATTTAATGGCGCCCAGTAGGGTAGAAATAATGGCATGTATGTATCCCTAATAAATATCACCGATTTCACCAAGGTTACAATAATGTATAAACTCGTCTTTGGAGAATAACAGCGCAATGCAGAAGATATGTTTCTTAAATCCAGCAGTCAACCAAGAGAATCGCCAGCTGTGCTTTTGTGAAGCAATGAGTAAACCGAAGTACTTGTTCAGCCATGGCGAGGGAAAGTCGCCTACAATGGGGACCCGATAGAGCTGCCTTGGCCCAGAAATCTTCTGCAAAGGCTTTTGAGTACCTCGAAGAGCGATTCATGGGATTTCTTTAGGATTTTGCTCCATCCCCAGACATGTTAATGACTTTCCTGTAACTTTAACTGGCTGCCGAAGCATCACAAGCCCATCGATGGCAAATCAATCATAAAACTCTTGTTTTAAACCATGTTTGATATTTACAAAGTACAACTCACGAGGAGTCGCTTCCATGGCTTCACTGTCTGGCTAGTGGCGTTGGGTGGGCCTGGAGTGTAATTCGTGGGGTCACAAAAAGATCTGCTGTGTGGGCTTCGGGAAGTGGTGCTGTTGCTGCCAGCAGGCTCTCCTCCTCATTCCTCGTCCTCCTCGACTTCCCCGCAGATACCCAGCCACGGATGATAACAACCCCGACCTTCTGATCCCGCAGGCAGGTGGGGTCTGGTTGTGCCGCCCTAAATGCATGCCACGCTCAGGGCAGAAGCGGCATGTTTTCGGCCCTGCCCCGAGCCTTCCGTTTGCTGCTCTGGTTTTCTGGTAATGCCTGTCTGAGACCTTTTTAATTCTACTCGCACTGCACGGAGTCCCTGACTTGGGCCTTCTCCGTCACAGAATTTGGAATTCTTTCAAATAGTTTTCATTCGTCTTGTCGAGTGAGTTCTTTAGCAAACTGAATCTGCTCCGCCATATTAGCAATCAGATCGAGTACCTCTGTGCGGTCAACATGCTGGTGACCTTTTCGATTTCAGGAGACTGCATTTACCTGTGCGTGAGCGTGCTTGGGTAGGTCACCTGTCTGATCAGGGACCGTGCCTATGCGGGCCAAAGCAGGAAATTGAAATTCAAAAGTTCGCGGGCATTCCTGTTACTGCCAGTGCCGTCTAGCTCTGATCTGTCCAAGCGCGAGGGTACACTGTGGATACCTCCGCGAGGCCATAACGTCGAACTTCCATCCACACTACACTATTCCGAATTAGTAATATCGATTTAGGTTATCCTCTCGTTTTGTAGGAGTACAGAAATCGATTAAAGAGCCCTTTAATCTGATTATAAGAGAGTTTCATGAGTGGTGGCGGGCTGCACGCGTTAAATCGATTTTAACGCTGTACAATCGATGTGACAGCTTAGTGTAGACCAGGCCGTAAGTCTCTCCCTCCTCACCCAGAGGCTATGCAGATTCAAACTACAATCTAACACAAAGACGATTTCCCCCTCCCTTTGTCCTAGCCTTAACCAGAGAAAAACTCAAAACAGGTTTAAAAAGAAAGTTATATAAAAAAAATGAAAAAGACATAACACATCTTCTCTGTATCAAGGTTGACAATATACAGGGTCAATTGCTTAAAAGAAAAATGAATAAACAGCCTTATTCAAAAAGATATACAATTTAAAACATTCCAGCAAACTACACACATGTAAATACAAAAACAATATAAAAACCTATTGTCTTCTACCTTTTGTACTTGCACTTGGAAACAGAAGATTAGAAAAGCCTGGAGATAGAAATCACTCTCATAGCCGAGAGAGCACAGACAAAGACACACACCCAAAAATTCCCTCCCTGAGCTTTGAAAAATCCAGTTTCCTGATTGGTCCTCTGGTTAGGTGTTTGGTTCCCTTTGTTAACCCTTTACAGGTAGAAGAAACATTAACCCTTAGCTATGTGTTTATGACACCATCCCTAAAATGTTCTGTATGCTTCCCACCCACAATCCTACAGGGGAGAATGAAAAACAGATAGTGCTGTCTTAGCACAATTTTTTCTCATACGAAGAAAACAATGAAAAATCAGTATGTCTGTCCTGATAACTTGGTGTGGAGTTGGGCCATGAGCCATCTTTACATTTAAACCCTGTAAGGAAAAATGCATGCAAATACTTACCTGAGGTTTCTTCCCCTTCATCAGGGTTGTCCATGCTCACATGGCAAGACTAGATAGATTGTGGTGGAGTCTCAAGAAGAACCTGGTTTGTGGCACAGCCTGCCCCCATCTGCTGTGTGTCTCCTCTCCTCCTCCTTCTCCTCACTTTTCCTGGCAAGGGGCTGTGTCTTGGACTCCTCAGTTATCCATGGTGGTCTGTGGGGTGCTAGTGAAGTCTCCACCAAGTATGGCATGCAGCTGAACACTAAATTGACTGCTAGCCTCTCTGACTTTACAGAATTCCTTTGCTTTCACATGGCACCACTGCTGATCCCTATCATAGTTCTTTGCCTACAACACCTGTGCAATCTTTTTATAGATGTCCATGTTTCTGTGACTGGTCCATAGCTGTGCCTGCAAAGCCTCTTCTCCCCACAGATCCAATACCGCCTATCTACTTCAGGCTTGGTCAGTAGAGCAGTTGCATCAACAAGGGAGAATTACTAGGAGCGATCACCAAGCTGGCAATCAGGAAAAGGCATTTTTCGGGGAGGAGGTGGCTTCCAGTCTCTGTGATCCCTAGACGATGGAGTTCTCAATTGTGATCAGAGTTTTCACTGTCAGGCATTGTGGGACAGCTTCTGAAGAACCTGTGTTAGTGACAACACAGTCATGCATTGTTTACACGTGCACTGCGTCACCCTCCAATAGGTCGACCATTGCTCAATGCCATTTGGAGAGGTGGTCTTACTGTAACTGGGCACTTATGTCAGTTGGAAACAAACTGGAGTGTAGACACATGCACAGATAAGTCAATGCAAGTGGACTTATATTGACCTAACTTGGTAGTGTAGGCTAGGCCCAAGGTTGAAGATATAGGATCAGATCCAAAACCTACTGAAATATTTCCATTGACTCAGTGGGTTTTGGATCAGGCCCATAATCTATTTTAGTTATCTGCAGAGGGTTAATTTTGTTTTGTGATAAAAGGGCTACATATAAACTCAAAATGGCACATAAAGAGGTGATGTACAAAGGTGTGTCAACACACAAAAGTTGCACTGTTTTAATTATACCGGTAGTACAACCAACTTGCCCCCAATGACCTTGTATGAACACAGTTATATAGATATAGGGGCTTAATACCATTATAGATATTCCTATAAAGGAAGGAATGGGGTAGACTGGTATAAGTCAACTTTATACTGATATAACTTCATCCATACTAAGATTTGTAACAGTATAACTATTTTGGTAAAAATTCACAGTCCAAACCAACATAGTTATACTGGTACAAAAACTGCATGTATAGCAGACCTCAGTTAAACTTTGTTAAGTGTGTGTTAGAAGGTTTAAAGAAGTATAAGCAGGTATCACATATATTCTTGGAAGATGAAAAGATTCAAATATCTCCAGTTTAAACTTAGACTTACCTCTGAGTTTTTCCAGTCATTAAATTGGAGAGGAGCCCTAAACAAGCTATATTTGTGGCCAAAATTAATCTATAAATGTAAAGGCTGTAAACATTAGCTTCCCAAATATTCACCCTTACTCCTTGATAATACTCAATGATTAGTTAACAATCCCTTTAGTAACAAAACCAGTTAACATTTTTTAAAAAAAATCTACCACAACTTTAAAAACAATAAAATTGAAAGGAAGCATTTTCAACCTATTCGTCTATAATTTATTGGTTCAATAAAATTATATCTCATTCTACAATTTTTAATCCCCCAAAATGATTTTTAAATATCTTGATGATAATTTTTGCAAACAAACATTTTCAGAATGTCTGCAATTATAAGCACAATCAATGGCTGTCTGCCCTGGTAATTTTCTTGTACTAATGACAATACATTTCTCGTTTCTTTAAGTAAATATTGTTCTAATTTAGAATTATGATTTTTTCAGATGTTGGCAGACTATAAAATTCTATATGACTCTCTAGACACAGCAACTGATATCAGTGACTAACTCAGTGGTACTTTAAAACTGGGGGCCTGTTTCTTCTCTCACAGTTTTCTGTTTTTAGAGCACTGTAACTTAATTGACTTCAATGGAGTTACTTCTGATTTACCCTGATGTAAGAGAAGAGTAATCAATGTGCTACAGAGTAAGTCTCCCAGGACTTGAAAAGATGCCACACTTCGAGGCTACTCTTTATGCAGACTTCTGTTTCCTGAGACACTTCCCATGGGAACAGAAACAAAGCAATCCAGGGAGGGCAGTCACAGGCTATAGCTACATCGACCAGTAGGGAGCTTTGTTGCCTCATTAGTGTACATAGTCCTGTTCCTAATAAAAGGTTTATTTTGACACCAGTCTGCTGTCAGTGAAATAATCCTGAGAAGCAGCTGGCCTGTTGCTCTGAGAGTTGGTTTATGTATGTCACATGGGCATCACTGGGAATTTTAGGTGAATTTAATGTCTCAGTTCATAAGGTATGAAAAGGTTGGGAGTTCAGCTTAGCAGCCAGAGCCTTTGGAATCTCTGTCTCTCTCACATAACTTTCTTTCTTCCAACATGTCTTCCTCTTGCATGCCGCTTGTACTGGTCTGGGATCAATGCCGTTCAACACATTCCTAAATGATCTGCAAAAAGGAGTAAACAGTGAGGTGGCAAAGTTTGCAAATGATACAAAATTATTCAAGATAAATCCAAAACTGACTGCAAAGAATTACAAAGGGATCTCACAAAACTGGGTGATTTGCAACAAAATGGCAGATGAAATTTAGTACTAAATGCAAAGTAATATACATGGTAAAATATAATCCCAACAGTACATACAAAATGCATAAATTAAGAAAGATGTTGGAGTCATTTACAGTCCTCTGAAAGCACTGCAATTCATATGAATCCTTCTCACTGTGCCTGTATCATCCTGAACTGTGGAATGCTCATTCTCCTGCTTCAGAAGATTTAAAAAGTATCTCCAGTCATTAATGGGACAGATACAACTGAATAATATAACTGTCCTTAACGTGCATCAAAATAATGCCGGTGAATCTAGATGTATATAAGATTGCTGACAGTTTCATCTAGAAAGCTACAGTGAGACATAATGTCTTTAAACTGGGACATTAGTGAAGACAGCTTGTAGGTGATTGAAATGATCTTAATATACTGTAATTCATGATAATGTAATTATGTAGTTCATGACAATTGAATCATTATTAAAATAGTAAAGATACCAATGAAAGACTCATTCAATAACTAGAAAATGAAAGAAGTGTATATATATGCTGAAAATAGCCTCCCCCCAAAACTAGCAGAATGCTACCCCCCCAAACTCACACATACCTCTTCAAAAGCACCCACTGGCAAAAACAAAAGTTAGCACCTATGGCTCCGATATTATGGTGACGATGGCACACAGAATAGAAAGGATAGTTCACCTGACTATTCATAGCCCCAATGGCCATTCCAGAAGCTGGGGATTGACAGTCTGTAGGGATGTCCCAGCTGCACATCATTTCCTCAGCCACACCACCTGCATATAGAGGCCTTTACAGGGGTGGTGTAGAGGCTGACATAATAGCTCTTTGCTACCTGATGATTCAGTTGTACAAGGGGAATGCTCAGGGGAACAGATCCATTGACTTTTCTGTTGTTTTGTGCCCTTGCAGCTGAAGCAAAGCCCATATAATTAGTCTCTCTCTCCTTTAAATGTCCTCCTTTAAAATATTCAATTATATCCCAACAGTCTTTGTTTAGCCAAGCTATCACATTTACCTCTTTTAATCTTTCCTCATAATCCAGTCGCTCCAGAGCCATGATTATTTTGCTCTTTTCTCTGAACATCGGCCAATTTATCAAGAATTTTATTGTAATATAATGCTTAGAATTGAATATACTGTCTTCCTTCTAATGTTTTCTCAAGTGACTATATAATGGCTATTCAACGTGGTGTATGTGGAACGTATTGGCGGTCTGCAGTTTGTGGTGTACGTGTGTTCATATCATTGTCAGTCTGAACCCCAGCAGTGCCAGCATAAAGGCCAGGACTGAATAGATGTTGAGAGTAAACTACCCTCTGTTCGCTAGTAGCTATCACTCTGGGTCAAGGTTCAGGGCAATGAGGGGAAACTTGGACTTGCCAGTGCCTTATATTGCCCATGTTCCTTATATAATGTGTAAAAAAAAAAAAGATTATGAGTACTTCATTAACATTAAAGATGAATAAAACAGAAATGACATTATTCTTCTTATGGTAATACCTAGAGTCCCCAACCAAAATCAGCTTCCTGTTGTGCTAAAGACTATATACTTATAAGATGTAGCTCTTATATATAGCATGAGTAGATCTCAAAGTGCTTTACAAAGGGAGGCAATTATCATTTTCTACATTTTACAGTTGAGGAAATGGAGTAAAAAAGGTGAACTAACTAGCCCAAAGTGTCCTGGCTGACCAGAGCAGGGACTAGAACCTGGCTCTAGTCCAGGGGCCTATCTCCTAGGTTATACTGAGTAAGGGATGTGTGTAAATACATAATAAGAGAGAGAGAGACCCTGCCTGAAGGAGCTTATACTCTAAATCTGTGGTGGGCAAACCTGCGGCACACTGGCCACATGCGGCCCATCAGGGTAATCTGATTGCGGGCCACAACACATTTTGTTGACCGTCCGCAGGCATGGCCTCCTGCAGCTCCCAGTGACTGCAGTTAGCCATGCGGCCAGCAGATCCCTTCAGCAAAATGTCTCGTGGCCTGCAATCAGATTACCCTGATGGGCTGCATGTGGCCCGCGGGCCGCAGGTTGCCCACCACCGCTCTAAATAGACAAGACAGATAAAGATGCAAAAAAGGAACTGTTATTATCCCCATTGTACAGATATGTAGCTAAGGCACAGAGAGAGTAATTGCCTTGCTCGGTGTCACACAGGAAGTCTGGTAGAACCCAGTTCTCTAAAGTCCTAATATAATGCCTTAACCACAAAACCCTAGTTTCCATCAAAACCACACCACTATCTTCCTGCTACAGGTGTGCTGTTTATTCCTAACTGAAAAGGATTATATTTTAGAAGAGTGATAGAGTCTAAAAGAAATATACCAAAGACTTTGCTTTAGATTGGCATAGATACATGTGCTATTCATGGTATATATTTTTAAATACGTGATAGAACAAATTTTACAGAATGCCAGAGGTATGTTTGTTGAATAGTATAAACAAAACTATGTTGATGAAAAGGTATCTTTTCATATTTATTGTCTTTTTCTCCTACTGTGTATACTGTACACATCTTCCTTTCCTCTTGAAAAGAAACATTTGTCAAGCTTCACTAAAGGATTTGATAGTTTCAACAACTAGTCATTGAGCCCTGACTCTACTACCCTAAAATTGACAGTTTTGTAAATGACAGCTCAATACATTTTGTATGAAGGAAACTATTAGTAGCAGTAGGCACTGGGGCAGCTATAGAGTTTTCTTCTACACATATTGAATTGCTGCACAGAGTTTCCTTTCACAGCTGGAAACTCCACTTTTGACTAGAGCTGTGTGACACTACCAATTTTTGCTTTGAGCATTCAAGTGCAAAAATGGCTAATTGTGCAAGCATTCAGTAATCACAAATGTGATCCAGATTGAGAACGTCACATTACTGGAGAATGAACAGAGTTTTTGGCAGTGAAACTAACCAAATTATGCTAAATTGAAAGCATGAAATTTGATGCAGGTGGAAATTCATAATTTTCCTCAGTTTATATAGCTCAGTTTCACCTATGTATATTAGAACTACAACAAAAAGATTGTTTACATTCAGGTTGAATGGTAATGGTATTTTAAACCATTCTAGTTTTATATATTATACTACATGAAACTGCTTGGATTTAGTAACAGATTCATGGGCCTTTATGTCTGACCTTTGTGTCACTTTGGCAGCACATGACACTGTTAAATCCAGCTTAACTGTCTGTCTGGGGATTCTTTAGCATGGAAAGTTCCTTCGGGAGAATTCCTGGTAGTGTATATATAGTATATACCGGGTGATATAGGTAGTCCATATAAAACAAAGCAGGCCCAAAGCTGCTCTGTCTTGGCCAGGAGCATAGGCCAGTGCCACCTTACTATCACCATTGACCAACCTTCTTTCACACCTCGAATTTAGGCTGAGCACAGATCAACCAGTAAAGTAAATCTGGGTCATAATTCCCATAGCTTTGGTGACCCAGTCACTGGATTCGTTTTGCTCAAGTTTGCATGGAGCTTCAGGTTTGCGTGAACTTCGTGTTTGTCTGAAACCAAAAAATCCAGCCATTGGATCTTGTCTTATCTTTGTCTGCTAGATTGAAGAGTCCTCTATCAGTACATTTCTGTTCCCCATATAGGTACTAACAGACCGATAAAGTCAATCTTTTAGCTTCTCTTTGTTAAGTGTAACAGACTGAGATCCTAGTTAGCCCTCTGCCACAAAACATAACAGTGTCAGGGCTGCATTAGCTTTTGTCTACTGGTAATAGGTGTAGAGGGCAACTGGAGATCAGCAGAGTGCAGCATTACTCTAGCCATATCTGCTCCTCCAGGACACACAATGCATCTGCTATATGGTGGACATGGGGCAAGATAGCTGACATAGAGCCAGCTCTATGCTGCCCAGAAGTTCCTCCCTGCTAATGTAATGCTTGTTGTCCTGTTAGGGAAATTGTATAGCCTTTTTGTACTGCCACAGTGGCACAAAGAGGTGTGATGGGGTTTATGAACCCTACACTGGCATAGAAGGGATTAAGGAGCTGCTTTGGGCTGGAGTGGCTGTGCCCTGCTGCACCTGCGAACCATCCAGTCCTGGAAGAGGGGTTAAAAAAAGGAACTTCAATCAGACGGGGGAAACCCTGGGAAGGGAACAGACCGTTGAGCTTCTCCAGCCTGGAAGGGAGGACTGACAGTCTGCAGAACCCCTGCCCTTTTAGAAGGGTGCAGAACCCCTGAATTGATGGGGAAAAAGACCTCAGTCTCGCACTGGAACCAAGCAAACTCTGAAGTGGACATTGATACTCCAAGGACTCATGTCCTGGAGGGAGCTCCTTAGCAGTTTCTCTTTACTTTTCTTCTGTTTAGCCCTTTTTGCTGACAATGGACTGCTTGGTGGCATCACTGGGGACACAGAAACAGGATGACATAGTCGAGGCACCCCAGCTGGAAGGAGAGCATCACTCCTCTAGAAAGATGGCCCACAGCACCTAATGTAATGGGGGTAGAGTAATTGGGCTTACGTGTGTACATGCCCCATATAGCCTAAAAGAGGCACCCTGCCACAGACATATTTGTGACAAGGGGTCATAATAGGGACCAAGATTTGGCCCAATGAGTGAAGAATTCTGTTATGTTAGTGTCACACGGTACACTCACTGCTAGGCACCTTCTCCTGGCTCCTCTGAGAATTAGCTCTTTCCAGGTCCAACACCCCCTTCTGTCACTCATTTGCATGCCCTGCAGCCTCTCTCAATCTACAACTCAAGGTGATCTCTCTTTGTGGCCTGACTCTCCTGCCAGGTCATTGTATGTTTCCCCTCTTCTGGGGTATCAAAGTCCACTGGATGAAGTGTTCCAGGCAGTCCACTGCCCTGACGGTGCCACTTCCTCACTGGCTGGTAGAAGAACCCAGGTCTACCCTCTACTCCAGGTTCCAGCTCAGGGACCCTCTAATCAGCAGCCATGGTTTGCATCATCTTAAATCTTGCTGCCATTTCCCTGGGCCTTTTCCTTTTCTGAGGCTTCCACGCCACCATCCATTTGAGTAAACCCTTCCTGTGGAGCCTGGATACCTAGGGCTTCTTCTCGACCCCTGAGTTTCCTCCTTATTTCCCTCTCTAATGTCCAGAGAGTGGCTGCAGGTTCCCTCACTGCAGCCTGTGCTTTCACATTGTTTTCTGGGACAGCAGCCTCAGTATGTGAGGCTATGATCATCACATACCACAGATTTTGCATAAGCAACAAAAAAAGAATCTGTATCCTCTCATCTACTCCTGTATCCTTAAAAAAAAGCAAAGTAATGCATTTTTTAAATGCTACCCCACTTCCCTGGTATTCTCACTGATCCTTTCATACTCTATTCTTTCATCTTGAGGCATCTCAGTTCTTCATAAGGAATCTTTCTTTCTCTGTAATTCTCCCTGCATTGCCACAGCAGATGCTCAACTCTTTCTTGGGCTTTGCATGTGTAAGCTGGTGGGACCGTCCCTGCACTTCTGAGGGATGACATGCCTCCTTGCAGTTTGGGTCTGCTAGAGCCTTCTCCAAGCAAAGGGAAAAGGGGGGAATTAGCAATTCTCAGTGGTTCCGGCCTTCAAGTGAGGCAGGGCCGTAAACAATCTAGTCTCTGGTCTGCAATCTGGCAGAGCGGTAGGAGTTTGCTTGCCAAGCTGATAAGCAGGCTTGGGTAGCAAACAGTCAAGGCTCTGGCCTGCAGTCAGGCAGAGCTGTAACACAGTCCAGTCTCTTTGGGGCTAAGCTAGGGGTGAGCATCACACGTGGCCTTTCGGGCTCAGCTAGGGGTGACTGAGGAGCACAGGCCTCCTGGCCTAAGGAGGGGAGATGTGAGCCCGCTCATCTCTACTATGCCCCAGCCCAGGGCCCTAATAGTGGCAGAGTGGTCTGCCACTGGGTCAGTGGGGATCCGCCTGCAACATGCTTACCTTGTTTCAGGTCCGCTGTTAACCAGACTGCTGCTTGGCAGGGCCGCCCAGAAGAGGGGGCAAATGGGGCAATTTTCCCCAGACCTCGGGCCCCGCAGGGACCCCCACAAGTCCTTCACTCGCTCCAAGGGCCCCAGAAAACTCTCGCGGGACCCCTGGAGCTTCTTCCACTCCCCGTCTTCACCGGTGGGGGGTCCTTCCGCTCTGGGACTCGCCGCCGGAGTGCCCCGAAGAGTCGTGGTGCGGGCTCCCCGCTGCCGAATTACCGCCAAAGACACAGCTGCACTTCGGTGGCAGGTCCCGCTTCGGCGGTAATTCGGCAGCGGGTCCCAGAGCGGAAGGACCCCCCGCCGCCGAATTACCGCCGAAGCAGGAGGTCCCAGCCGCCGAAGACCCTAGGCCCCTGGAATCCTCTGGGTGGCCCTGCTGCTTGGTTTCCCTGGGCTGCTTCCTACTCTCCCCCTGGGGTGTGCCAGTGTCTAGGAGGTCATCCTCAGTCTCCCAGCGGTACATTAAAGGTAGTGATAGCCGATCCTCAGAGCTGGGAGTGTCAGTGCTCTCTGGAAGCTCAGGCTGGTTCCCAGGGCAGCAGCTGTTCTCCTTGGAGTCCCAGACTCCCACTGCAGCAGAGGGGAAGAAGCACTTGTCTCCTTTGGCAACTCCCTCCCAACTGAGCTGCTGGGCTGTCCTTTTGTACTTCCACTTCCTGTCCCACCCCTCTGCTTCCAGTGTGCTGGGCTGGTCCTCCTGGCTCTGCCCACCAGGCGGCTTGCAGCATTCCGTTCATGTCCGTAGCTGAGGGAGGCCATGCCTCCTCACTACACCATCTTTAGTAAATATGAATTACTGTTTAGGTCACAGTGACCTGTTAGCACTCTAAATATAGTTACTTCACTTCTTCTATCATATCTATTAAGTATACCACTATTCTCAAGCTAACGACATATTTCATACAACCTTCATCCTTTTTTCTTTTTCCTCCATAGTTCTTGCCATTCCTTCTTAAATTCTCTTTTAACTAACATTTTAAAGCCCTGTTTACTCAGAGGTATCTTTCTATCAAACTCCTCATTTTTAAAAGGCATTTTTCTCTGCTTTATCTACCATTTCATTGCCTGGTATCCTGTCATGCACTGGAATCCATACTATTACATAGTATAATTAAGTATGCATATCTCCATAGTTAAGAACATACTTTATTGATTCAGTTATTCCTGCTTTCTGAGGCTCCCTTTCTAATCACCATTATACTTTGTAGGCCTGTGGATTCACCCCTGCAGCATCTCTCAGGGAATTAGCTCGGTTTCCAGCCAGAAGTGCCCTCTGCAGGCTGGTGAGTTGCCACAGCTTGGCCCCCGTGTCCCTCCCAGACTCTGGTGCCCGTTTTCTCTGGGGTGCTGCCCCCTGGCAATACCCCAACAATATCTGTGAGTCTCCCTTCCCCAGGAAGCCCCCACTCATGACCCCCACCTCGCCTCAGTCTGGGCCTGGAACCAGGCCCTGCAGACTGGGGGGTCACCAAACTGGAGCTCCCCTACTCCTCAGGCTCTTCCCCAGCCCTGCTTCATGCCCAGGTACCTTTTTAATCCGCTGCAGCCAGGCCAGTCTCCTTCCACCGCTAAAGGAGAGACTCTTCTCTGCTTTTAGCTGCCCTGGCCTTCTTATAAGGCCCAGCTGCCCAGATTGAGGCTGTCAAGTTTCCTTCCCCACTCTGGACTTTAGAGTACAGATATGAGGACCTGCATGTGAACCCCTAAACTGAATTACCAGCTTAGATTTTGTTTTGCTGCCATCACTCCCAAGTACTAACTCCCTTCCCTTGATAGTCTTGAGAGACTTCTTCACCAAGTTCCTGGTGAACACCAATCCAACCCCTTGGATCTTAACACAAGGAGAATTTAACCATCCCCCTCCTTTCCTCCACCAATTCCTGGTGAGTCCAGATCCAATACCTTTGGATCTTAAAACAAGGAAAAATCAATCAGGTTCTTAAAAGAAGGTTTTTAATTAAAGAAAGAAAGAAAAAAAGGTAAAAAAATCATCTCTGTAAAATCAGGATGGAAAATAACTTTAGAGGGTAATCAGATTCATAGAGCCCAGAGGAACCCCCTCTAGCCTTAGTTTCAAAGTTACAGCAAACAGAGGTAAATCTTCTTAGCAAAAGGAACATTTACAAGTTGAGAAAGCAAAGATAAAACTAACACGCCTTGCCTGACTGTTACTTACAAGTTTGAAATATGAGAGTCTGGTTCAGAAAGATTTGGAGAGCCTGGATTGATGTCTGGTCCCTCTTAGTTCCAAGAGCGCACAACAACAAAACAAAGAGCACACAAACAAAAGCCTTTCCCCCACCAAGACTGGAAAGTATCTTGTCCCCTTATTGGTCCTTTGGGTCAGGTGTCAGCCAGGTTACCTGAGCTTCTTAACCCTTTACAGGTAAAAGGATTTTGGTGTCCCTGGCTCAGAGGGATTTCATAGTATTGTATATAGGAGGGCTGTTCCCTTCCCTTTATAGTTATGACAGGGGCATGGCCCAGGTGTAACTCCTTCCCAGGACCGGTGCCAGGGTTTCTTGCGCCCTAGGTGCACGGCCATTTCGTCGCCCCGCGCGCCACTCCTGTGGCTCCGGTGGAGCTGCCTCAGCCATTTCTGTGGCAGGTCTGTTGGTCCGCGGCTCCGGTGGAGCTGCCACAGCCATGCCTGCGGGAGGTCCACCGGAGCCGCGCAGGACCAGCGGACTGTCCGCAGACACGACTGTGGCAGGTCCACCGGAGCCGCCTGCCGCCCCCTCTGGCAAAATGCCGCCCCCTAATAATGCTGGTGCCCTAGGTGATTGCCTAAGCCGCCTAAATGCAAGTGCCAGCCCAGCTCCTCCCCCAATCAGTTTGGGCTTTTTCTCCTAGCCCCTAGCCCTCTCCCAGGGCTGGCTTTTACTCTGTCAGGGCTGGAGTACGTAACCACCCCACTACATACCTGACAAAGAGGCAAAAAGTGTAACAGTCAGAGCTGGGTGTACTTCCCTTGTCCAGGTCAGTGCCAGTAGTATGCCCATTAAATTGGCCATCATAATGGCCACAAAATTGGGTAGTCTTCTACATATTTCAATTACACACTCAGGGATACAAAAGGCCATTCCCACTCTACCTCTGTTGTCACCTGTAGAGCTGTCAGTATAGATTTGGCAATGCTGACTCCATTTTTTGTACATAAACACAAATTTTAGTCATCATATTTGATAGTCCTGCTCTTCCCTTTGTTATAGTATATAATTCTAAATCCACAACTGGCGAGACAACCGTGCAGCGAGAGTTTGATTTCCCATAACTAAAGATTTTCATTTCTTCCAGACCTTCCTTTTCACCCAAGTCTTTTAACTATCTTTTGACCCTATTAGCATAGAATCATAGAATATCAGTCTTGGAAGGGACCTCAGGAGGTCATCTAGTCCAACGCCCTGCTCAAAACAAGACCAATCCTCAACTAAATCATCCCAGCCAGGGCTTCATGAAGCCTGACCTTAAAAACCTCTAAGGAAGGAGATTCCACCACCTCCCTCAGTAACCCATTCCAGTGCTTCACCACTCTCTGAGTGAAAAAGCTTTTCCTAATATCCAACCTAAACCTCCCCCACTGCAACTTGAGACCATTACTCCTTGTTCTGTCATCTGCTACCACTGAGAACAGTCTAGATCCATCCTCTCTGGAACCCCCTTTCAGGTAATTGAAAGCAGTTATCAAATCCCCCCTCATTCTTCTCTTCTGCAGACTAAACAATCCCAGTTCCCTCAGCTTCTCCTCATAACTCATGTACTCCAGTTCCCTAATCATTTTTGTTGCCCTCTGCTGGACTTTCTCCAATTTTTCCACATATTTCTTGTAGTGTGAAGCACTGGTCTACTTAGTTCCCAAAAGTCTTTGTACATTTGTTTCATAGTCTTATCTTCACTATTTCCATTAACCTTAGCCCAAAAGATTAAATCTAATAATTTCTCTGGTTGCTACATTAATCACACACAATGGAGTCATAATATTTGTACCACATGCATTTCACAGATCTTGGGCTTAGATCTGCTCTAATTTTTTTAATGTTGATTTAGAAGCTGAACTAAAGGCTTGGCATCCATAATCCATAAATGGTTTTATGAATGCCCAATATATCATCAACATTGTGTCCTTATCTGCACCCCAGTTGTTCCCTGCAATACTTTTAAACAAATTCGTCCTGTCTTTACATTTAATCTTGATATTATCTGTGGCCCATCCAAGTTATTTTTTTATAGAACATAACTCTTAAGAATGTGAAATTCTGAACTATCTGTATTTTTTTGGATAGAGATATAGGTTCCATTCATTCCCAAACTTCTTTTTTGTGAAGATCATTCCTTATTTTTTAGTAAGTGAGAACTTAAATCCCCAACTATCTTCCCCTTCTGAAATCTCCCGAGAGCCTCATTGGTTCTCTCCACATCTATCTTAAGTCTTCTATGTTTGGCCCATATAGCAGAGTGGTCCACAGATAGAGTAATACCTATTTCTGTCCATATGCTCTCCGAGAGATCATTAATCATAATATTAAACATGATTGGGCTGATTACACCTCCTGTGGAGTGCCAGCAGGAAGTTTATAAATATCCAACAAAGCCACCCCAACCCTGACTTGTACTGTTCTATCACTTACAAAGTTTTTTATCTACCAGAACATTTTTCCTCTTATTCCTTTTGCAGTTATTTTATACAGCAAATCTTCTCTCCATTGCATGTTACATGCCTTTTCAATGTCCAAAAAACCACTTATTTCTTTTTCTCATCTTACAATATGATCAACTGCACCTTCCATTCCTGAAATCACTTTGTACATTGTTTATGAACTCATCCCCCCACAAGTATGCTATTAATATCTCATTTATAATTTTGCACATACTCAATGTGAGGGCAATAGGTCTATGTGCAGCAGATCTTGTGCATAATTTGCCAGGTTTTCCTATCAAGATGAACACTATTTGTTTCTATTCTGTCAGCAGAATTCCTTTCCCCCATATTTTATAAGGTAATTGTGGTAAAATTCAAACTCCCTTCTGGTAGGTGCTAAAGCATTGCATAATGTGTGCTATCTTTACCTGCACTGTATTTTTACTTTTGTCCATAGCTTTTTTGAGTTCCTATATACCGAATTTTTCATTCAGAACATTATCTTTATATTCTACCTAACCATTTAAGAGCTCAGAATTTTCTTGGAACAAATATTCTTGTTTGTTCCAAAACTTTTTGATTTGTATTGCTACTAACTTTTTGGAACTGTTCTGCTAAAATGTCTTTCTTTTCATAATTTAGAACTTTCAACTTAATCATTTACAATGAGATCAGGTAAAACTTTATTTTTACTATGTATCCCATTCCTTCTTTTAAATTGTTTATATATCGCTGAAACCTTGGAATCTTTGTTCATTTTCCCACATTACCTCCTCCAACTCTTTTACCTTTTTAATAAATCTTTATGCCACTGGTTTATACCTTTTATAGGGCATTAAGTCCTTGCTCTCCACTGTTCTTTCTGCTTGTTTTTAGTCCTTTTTTTTTTTTTTTAAATTTGCTGCTTTACAATCTTTATTCCAAGGGAACTGGATTTCTGAGTTTGTGGCATTTCAATGTCTTATATACAGCTATGTTTGCTTCTGGTAGCCAGAACTCTCTTTATTACGTTATCATGACATTTTTCTAGATTATCATTTATACAATTGGTACTTAGATACTTCACACATTTACTCTTAAAGAGACACGCAATTTGCTTTTCTAAGGCTCCAGGTAGGAATTCCTTCAGTGTTTTCAATATTACCTTGGTCTTAATATGTAATTAGCTTAGGGAAGTGATCATGTCCTCTTCCATCTTCTTCACAGACTTCCCAGCTGCATTTACTGGATATATTGTTTGTTGCAATTCCGAGATCTAAACATGAAAAGGTTCCATCTGCCAAATCAAACCTAGTTGGTGCTCCAGTATTGAGCAATATGGGTGTGCATGTCAATGAACTGTTCTAGGCATTTGCAATTATAATCAGTTTCCCTGATTTCCCATAATTCATTATGGCTGTTAAGGTCTTCACAAATAATATACAGACCTTTGATACCATTAACCAACTCTTCCAATTCTAGATAGTTTTTTTAACATGAGTTGTAAACATAATAGATTCTTATAAAGGTATTATTATTCTGCAGAGGAACCTCAAAAGCATTGTACTTAAAGCTTAAGTTCTGTACATCTGTTAATGTAAATAAAAACTTCCTTTAGAAATATATAGGCCCCTCTTCCTCTTTTTATTTCTCTGTCATGTCAGATTACATCATATCCTGGAAGTCTAAACCAAAGTTTTTCTCACTAACCATAGTTCTTGTGTACATATCATGTCAGATTTTTTATCCATTTCAAAACCAGGTTTCCTTTAATTCCTGACCATGTGTTATTAAACTTTTTGTTTCAGCAAAAAATTGTTAGAACCATGTTTTTTAAACTGCATTATTACCTTCATTCAAAATTGCATGAATGTCAACTAGAGATTGCCTATATGCAAACACTTTTCTACCATTTGTTATAATTTTTATTCTTTCAGTCTTCTTCTCTAGCTGTAAAGTGTAATTAATCACTTCTATCATAAATGCTATACATTTCCCTTTGCGTTGTCGGAGAAAAACTCAGTTCTCGCTTTTTTGTTTGGGTGCAGCAAAATCAAATACTTTATTATTTCTCCACCAATTGCAGTAGAGGGAGGGAGTGCCCTAGGACACTGGGTCGCCCCAGTCCCGAACAGGTCTCTCAACAGGTAAACAATTACAGCAAACATTTATACCTTTGTTACAGCCAATAACAAGCAATAATACAGACAATAATGAGCAACAGCTGCATTTTGTTTATACATGGGCTATCCTGCTATCTTATTTCCCTCACTTCTGGGTGCCAGTCTACGTATTTAATTATCAGTGCAAGGTCGTGATCACTTCTCACACAGTTCTTTCCTACTCGCCTCACACTATCCTCGCTTCTACAAATCTCTTGTCATTAGGGTTACAGCTGGCCTAACTCTTGCTAACAGACTGACATGCATTAAGATCCCCTACAAATCCTTGTCAATTCTTTCGCTTCTTCCACGCTCTCCCCTTTTGTACTTCTAGTACAACAGATATTCTCAAATCTCTATTTGCATTAAGCCATGGATTTCTGATCCTACGTCAGATGTTTCAACCTCAGGGATTTTCACTGGATGTAATGACAATACATGATTAGCATGGACATGAGAGGTATTACTATTATTATGTCTTTTACAACAACAACAATGCAAGCAATAATATCCCCGTAGCAATAATATGATGAGGTTGTTGTACAGTTTTGGTTACAAAGCATAATATATCATGCTTAGTACACAAAGTAGACCCTCTGTAAGCTGTATGAAAGGCATTCTTTTCAGCTTGATATATATTCTGAAGCGTGTGAATTTGCCCTTGCAATTCAGAGATTCTTTGAATCTCTGGTACAATTGAAATTCAAATTTGAAATCGATCAGGTACTAAGCTGGTCCAATTAAAAAGGGTATCTTGGAAAACCTAAGGGCTACTTGCAAAAATTCATCTTTGCAGGCCAACAAACAATATGAATTGGCCGGGAGTGGCTAATGAATTAAAAATGTTTATTCTTGCAATGTGGTGGTTTTAACATCATTACAGCTATATCATTAGCTTTTGAAAGCAAGTTCCCTGTCAGGATTAGTATCCTGGTCCTCTCTTCCCAGCAAACATTATCATGTAACAGTGGACAACTTCCCTGTGCTTCAGTTTTATGGGATTACACTGAGCTGCAGGGGTGTCTAAACAGTGCAAATGTCCATTGACTCCATATTCCTTATCTCAAATATTCAAGTGTTATTCTAGGGGCACTGACTATAAAATCAGTAGATATACCAGGTGGTCTAATTCCAGATGGGTCTCGTGAATATCCAGTCCATATGCCTCCTCCCCCATGGGAACCATCAGGATTCGGTATGCAGGAGCCCCACCCCCTTAACCGGTCCAAATGCTTGAAGGAGCACTGTGAATGTCCCACACTTCCAACCCAGAAAGTTCTCCGTATGTTCTCATGGAGCACTATCAGAAAATGGTACTCCTGATGTGGTCTGTAAGGGCAGTGGGGCCAAGGTTCTGGCTCAAGATCACTCTGAAATTGCCAACAGCTGTCATTCAGGAAATTCTTTTGAATTTCTTAAACTTACTAGATCCCACCTGTAATGCCTTCCCCAGCCTCAGTGATATTCAGTACCATCTCTGTAGTACTTTTCTGGCGGGAGAACGTGTTTGGTACTGAATACACTGTTGAGGCTGGAAGGCATTACAGTGGATCTAGTAAGTTTAGAAATCAGATTGCTCACGGAATACCTCACGAGCTGAGCCACAGAGAGTCTGTGGACACAAAAACACGTAACAGCACTCACCAACTCTAGCCTGCACTGGGTTAGCTGAGCTCTAAAATAGGCTAGTGGCCTTTTCAGTGGCCCGATTTCATTATGTTCGTGGCTTTTAATAAATTCCAAATGGGCTGTCGCACTTTGGCCCCATCATTAGGGTCCGGTCAGGTTCTCTCTTTTCCAGAGGAAAAACCCAGGCCCTGTGTACGCTAATCTTGGCAGCCCCTAGTGTATATTTTCCCGTTCCATTGATATCAGTGATACATCTCTTTTGGTATAGTAATTGTTGGTTCTTTTCCTTTAATAATCTTCAGTTACTTTCAAGAGGCGTTGACATTTAATAGCATGGAGGGGTAATTGCCAATTAACGGACAGGTTACATATTAGTCACTGGAATGGTTTCAATTAAAAACCCAAAAAGTGTGTTTTTAATTTCCAGGGCAGAACAACTCTTTGGATATTCGTTGTTTATCACTAATTGGGTAAACCAATAACAATAGGGCTTCTTTCATTGTAATAAACAAGTTTACAAATTCCGGAATAGCCATCTATTCTTACTTCACTATGGAACCCCATCAATTTTCAAATTAACAGTTTTTGGGGTTATTTTGTGTACATAGATTCTATTACATATTCCATTTATTCTTCACTCAGTTGTTCACTATATGGAATTATTTCCTGAACTTTAAAATATTTTTCATTTTTTTTCCCCCCAAACAGAATCTTTTAATAAATCACTTAAAGTGTGAGCCCCTTTGTCATGGTTTTATAAATATATTTTTTGGGGCCCCATTTTTTTTGGGTCTTTGTAAATTTTTTTGGGAGTAATTTTTAAAACCCCCCCAAGGGTTAAAAATAAATTTTTTAAGTGTTTTAAATTTGGGGGGAAAAGGGGGAGAGGGGGTTGGGGCCAAGGGGGAGGGGCAAATTTGGGTAAAACCCCAAAAAAAAGTTTTTTTGAATAAAAACCCCCCAGTTTTATTAAATATATGGCATTGTCTGTATTTGGATGTATTACAGGGGTAATAGTGTAATGGAGGAGGTGGCAGAGGCATTGGTAACAAAGTGATAACAAAGTGTCATTTAAAAATCCAATTAGAGAGAGCAATACATGCTGAAGTATTTATCCAAAACACAGGGCACAGCCTGTAGAAAAACCCCCAAATCCAATCAATACTACATTCCCAAGCAGGGTCCCACAAATTTCTTCCTGCCAGTGTATAATTCTTTGTTTCTTCACCAGGATCAGTTCTTAATGTCCTTTCTAGTCAGGAATTCCTGGACTTTGGCAATTTCAGTGGAATGAATGTTCCTTCTTCTTTCCCGAAACAGTCGTGGTTCAGCATCCTACAGGGGAGAGGTTGCCAGCACATCACCCTGTAATGGTTTTGATTCTTCTAGAAAAATCCAAAGGCACAGTAGGTCTGTCAGTGGACAAGGGAGAGGTTACTAGCACTTCACTTTGCCCTTTTTCCCTGCTGTCCAGAAGGCACAGAAGGAGAAATAGGCTAATCATCAGTAGGAGAATTCTCCCGAGGTGGAGGGGTCTTTTTGCAGTGAGAATCATGGCTCCAGGCAGTCAGTCTTTGGCACTTCACAGCGGTGTTGGTAGTCAGCAGGACTTAATAAGGGCTTTTCCAGCATGGAGCCAAAGCAGTCTTTCGTTGGTGGACCTTTACATTGATCCAGCCTCCTGGTTCCAACAAGTGGCAGGGCTGCTATGGTCTTTGAGTAGCGCTTCTTTACCTGTGAGAAAAGAAACCTAACACATTTCATTAGTGCCTGGCAGTGTTTTGCAGATCTCATAGCTGTTTGGGCACAGTCAAACCCCCGCTCTTTTCTTAGTTGTCAGCCAAGTCTTAGCTGTGAGCAATGTCCTTGAATGGGGCCAGTGTCTTATCTTTAGACTGAACATGCTAGCTATTTTTTTCAGTTAATTCATTCTGTTTTTTTTCCTTCTCCCCTTCTTGGCTTCTTTTAACCTACAAAGGAAACTTCCATTCTTCACTTATACACCTTTTTCCCAACCATGAACACATAAACATTGCCATTATACTGTACATTAGTCTTATTATTCAATGTATACCACATATACCCTTCCATTAAAATAACTTTATTACAGAGCTTTGGAACAACAAGCCAGGACAAGCACACCCACTTCGAGGAGTTCACTCAGTACAACCTCTGGTGTCCAATAGCTTCCCACAATCCCCAACCCTCTGGCTAGAAATCTGAGGTAGCCAGAAGAATTCTATGTACAATATGAGGAGTGGGTTAACTTTTCATGTCCTTGCTTCCAAAGACTGTTTGTAGGCAAATTTTAACAACAATTTTTTTAATTAACAATCTGGCCAATGAAGTTTCTTTTTCTTACTTAAGCAAATGTTTTAGACTTTAGTATATCACATTGTCCTGATTTATCCAAACACTTTGTATTCCAAAGTTGAATAAAACAAGTATCTGCATTTAACCCTTCTATTTGATTTTAACTAGACTATCTTATGAAAATATTAAACACAACAATTCTGGCCACGAGACAAACACCACAAGACAGGACATAGAACACAAAACATAATTCCCATTGTGCCAGTAAATGCATGATACGTTGAATGCTGTTCAGTTGGCACCAGTTTTCTCTGATTATCTGAAAGACAACAAAACAGAGATCTATCCCTTCTGGGCAGTCAATCATCACTTAAAATTTACAAATACCCTTGTTGATTTCAGGCATAACAGAGGAATTACCCCATATTTTCTTGTATTTGTTTTATAGGCAGCCCAGGTTTCAGTGGCTTCTACCTTATCAGTTAGATAATTTGCATTAATACAGAGCTTTCCTGCTTCTCTGACCAAAGCTATTACAGCTTAAAGCTTTCTTACTTTTAAAAAGGGACATAATTAACCTTTACCAGAATATTTGATGCTCTACTACTAAACTCCTCTTTCAAAACACGAAAGAGAAGCCGTCTTATAGGCCCTTAGACCTAATAGGATTCAAGTTACATAGCACTGTAACATGCTTTACTACATTCAACCTAAATGGTTCATTAGCCAAAATGATTGAATTCTAATAATTCGTTGCCCTGAATCTATCTACAAAATACTGTCAAAGACACCAAGAACTTTCTTCCTTTGGAATTCTTATGAGAAAGTTCAACATCTGTTCCCCTCCAGCACTACAGAGTAAACTTCTCACTCTTCTTAACATCATTGCTGCCCCACAGCTCACGTTTATCAACTCAAATCACCATTAAATTATCGTCCGGTATTTGAAATCCCCATGCTTACACTTATGACCCTTCCTTCCACTACATCCCTCAAAATTCCAACCTTTTGCCCAATCGCTCGTCCCTGTCTGCCCGCCTGGACCCGATCCGGCTTCCCGCTGAATTTCCCCCATGAGCACCCAACTTGTTCCACACACGTTCGTAGGAGGTGGGCTCTCAACAGCCCCCCACCCTTCATGCTCTTCCCTAAACAATCCTTACTCCACAAGACACCAGTTCCTTCCTCATAGCCCGCCACCATGGGCAAAAAACGGCATCGGCCCATTGCGTTAACTATTCAACTTTTCCTCTGTGGCAAACACACGCTGAGTCCTATTCCCTTTAAATTACAAAATAATTTACTCGTCTTTCCTCTCTTTAAATTAAAGTTCTTGTTTAAGGACCTATTTTTTTTTTTTATTCGGTGAGACCCCTAAAGGGAATGGATTCACCCGAATGGGAGAAAAGCTAAGCCTCTGGTCAGGATACTGTCTCTCTCAGGAGAGTCTGAGGGAGAGGAAGAGGGGAAGCATTTCCTCCTGTTTGATTCAAGGAGGTGAATCACAGTAACTCCCAGGGTAACTCCAGCAGGGGAAGTCTGGGAAGCAACAGTGCGGGAAGACAGGTTTTACTTTCCTGTGGTAAGTAGGTCTGGGTCTTGGGATGTCGGTCATGTTGGGGACCAAGGACCAGGCAACTGAATCCTAGTTGGTGGCAGCGCTACAGGTTCTAAGCTGGTGATTAAGCTTAGGGGAATTCATGCTGGTACCCCATCTTTTGGACGCTAAGGTTCAGAGTGGGGAATTGTACCATGACAGTATAACTTATTGTACTATTTCAGTAATTAAGAACAATGTAGTATTTCATTGAGGAAGTTGTTTCTGCTTTCCAAGGGTGTCTTTCTAATAGCCATTATACTCGACAAAGATTCAGATAGGATAGCAATCATAGTTGGGCATACATCCCTTATCCAGGTCAGTGCCAACACTAAAATGTAGTGGGGCAGTTGCCCTCCTTTGGCAGGCAAAAGATTAATAGCAGCCTTCGGAGTGGCTGTGCTGAACCCAGCCAATCAGAGAAGGCTTAAAGGCGGCCAATCAGAGCCAGTCTGGGCCCTATATAAAGGCTGCAAAGCAGAGGAGACAGGAGTCTCTCCCTGACCAGCAAGGGAGGAAGACTGGCTCCCAGGGATAGCACCTTAGATTGAGCAACACTGGGCAGGCTCAGGGGAGCAGAGGAAAAGCTCTAGCATGATACCTGGTAGGCTGAAACCCCTGAAAAAAAGGGCTGAGAAGGTGCAAGGGCCAAAGGGAAGTGGCCCAGGGAACGTGAGCAGTCGAGGGGAGAGAAGGAGAGTAGGACATAGCTGCCACCAGAGGGTCCCTGGGCTGGGACCCAAAGTAGAGGGTGGGCCTGGGTCCCCCCTTGCACTGCACCTGGCTGTGGAGAAGCATGGCCCGATACTACCTGTGGCTTGCCCCTGAGGCACGGGGTAGACTCTGGGGCTGCAGTTGGCCACGAAGGCAGGTGCAGACTGAGGACTGTGGATACCCCTGGAATGGAAGACAACCGAGTGGATGCTGCAAGTCAGCAACAGAAGAGGATGCTGCAAGTCAGGGAGCAACATGGGTCCCAGACAAACAGCAGGGCAGACAATGGGTGAGATACCGGTTGTAGATGGTGCTCCACAGCTGGACAGAGCTAATTCCTGGAGCAGCCAGTAGGAGGTGCCATGGTGGTGAGTCTGCAACCCATTAGATATACCCATCAATACAATCATGTAATGGCCACAAAATTGGATAGGCCTTTTTCTGCTGCCAGCTTCCTGGATTTATACTAGCCCTGCCTGTCCCTTCTCATCTGGGTTCCATCATCAATCAGGGGGATGATTATGCCACCTTTATTCCCATCAGGTGTAACCTATTGCTTCATTATCCCCTTCCCAGCCTCATTAACCATTTCCAGGCTAGAGTGGGGGTGATCACCTCCTCACAGGTAACAATTTGCATTCACTTTTGCAAGTCCTGCCCAGCACTGGTCCATAGAACAGTATGGCTGCTCTGGAGGGAACAGCCTGCATCATTCTGCAACATAGAGCACACTGCACAATAGCTCCATACACTTCAAAATAGTTCCATTCCCTACACTCACTTGGGGATGGTGCATTTCCATATCTCTATCTACTTGCGTCAGTGGCTATAGACCACAATTTGACCCATAGTGACTTTCAACCAATAAGCTCACAGACCTCTCTGTGTAAATTCTGCCTCACAACATACCTTTGAGGTGGATAAACAATCTACAGAGATTATTTTACCAATTGCAGAAATAGAATATAGCAAAGTTATTCAACCATTTAGAAATGAAAATGGAAAAAAATACCCTATCAAAATGAAGACGCTCAGGAAATGTAGGTAGGCAAATTGTAATGATCAGAGTTGTAATGCAGCCAGGAGACCAACTTTAATACTTCATCAAAAGATGTCATGAGATCAAAAGGTTGGGTTGTTTGTTTTGGTGGAAAATGGCATTATAAGAACCTAAGAACGGCTATGCTGGGTCAGACCAAAGGTCTATCTAGCCCAGTATCCTGTCTTCTGACAGTGGCCAATGCCAGATGCCCCAGAGGAAATGAACAGAGCAGCTAATCCTCAAGTGATCCATTCCCTGTTGCTCATTCCCAGGTTCTGGCAAACAGAGGCTAGGGACACCATCCCTGCCCATTCTGGCCAATAGCAATTGATGGACCTATCCTTCATGAATTTATCTAGTTCTTTTTTAAACCCTGTTATAGTCTTGGCCTTCACAACATCCTCTGGCAAAGAGTTCCACAGGTTGGCAATGTGTTGTGTGAACAAATACTTCCTTTTGTTTGTTTTAAACCTGCTGCCTATTAATTTCATTAGGTGATCCCTAGTTCTTGTGTTATGAGAAGGAGTAAATAACACTTCATTATTTGCTTTCTCCACACCAGTCATGATTCTGTAGATCTCTATCTTACCCCCCTTATTCATCTCTTTTCCAAGCTTAAAAATTCCAGTCTTATTCATCTCTCCTCATAGGGAAGCTGTTCCATACCTCTAATCATTTTTGTTGCCCTTTTCTGAACTTTTTCCAATATCTTTTTTGAGATGGTGCAATCACATTTGCACATAGTATTCAAGATGTGGGTGTACCATGGATTTATATAGAGACAATATGATATTTTATGTCTTATATTTATTCCTTTCTTAATGATGCCCAACATTATGATCAATTTGCAAACAGCTAGAAGATGACTGGTGAGAAATAACAATCATCATGGATTTGTCAAGAATAAATCATGTCAAACCAATCTAATAGCTTTCCTTGATTGGGTAACAAACCTTGTGGATGGGGGGAAGTGGTAGATTTGGTATATCTTGATTTTTCAGTAACGTTTTTGATACTGTCTCACATGTCTTTCTCATAAACAAACTAGGGAAATACAGCACAGATGGATCTACTATAAAATGGGTGCATAATTGGTTGGAAAAACATTCCCAGAGAGTAGTTATCAGTGGTTCACAGTCAAGCTGGAAGGGCATATAAAGTGGGGTCCTGCAGGGATCAGTTAGAGTCTGTTTCTGTTCAACATCTCCATCAATGATTTAGATAACGGCATAGACAGTACACTTATAAAATTTGTAAATGATACCAAGCTGGGGAGGGTTGAACGTGCTTTGGAAGATAGGATTAAAATTCAAAACGATCGGGACAAATTGGAGAAATGGTCTGAAGTAAATAGGATGAAATTCAATGAGGACAAATGCAAAGTATTCCACTTAGGAAGGAATAATCAGTTGCACACAAACAAAATGGGAAATGACTGCCTAGGAAGGAGTACTGTGGAAAGGGATTTGGGAGTCATAGTGGATCACAAGCTAAATATGAGTGAACAGTGTAACACTGTTGCAAATAAAGCAAGCATCATTCTGGGATGTATAAACAAGAGTGTTGTAATCAAGACACAAGAAGTAATTCTTCTGCTCTACTCTATGCTGATTAGATTCGACCTGGAGTATTGTGTCCAGTTATGGGTGTCAGGAAAGATGTGAATATATTGGAGAAAGTCCAGAAAAGAGCAACAAAAATGATTAAAGTTCTAGAAAACATGACCTATGTGGGAAGATTCTTCTAGAGAAGAGAACACTGAGAGGGGACATAAGTTTTCAAGTATATAAAAGGTTGTTGTAAGGAGGAGGGAGAAAAATTGTTCTCATTAACCTCTGAGGATAGGGCAAGAAGCAATGGGCTTAAATTGGAACAAGGGTGGTTTAGGTTGGACATCAGGAAAAACTTCCTAATTGTCAGGGTTGTTTAGCTCTAGAATAAATTGCCTAGGGAGGTTGTGAAGTCTCTGTCATTGGAGATTTTTAAGAGCAGGTTAGACAAACACCTGTCAGGGACTGTCTAGATAATACTTAGTCCTGTCTTGAATGCATGGGACTGGACTAGAAGACCTCTTGAAGTCCTTTCCGGTCCTATGATTCTATGGTGAAAAAAGGAATTTCCAAGACAATTGCTCAGTTACTATAAATTTAGGAGGGGTTTAGAAATCCCAAAAAGTTTCATCAAAAATTTTCTATGAAAATTATTTTTGTTTTTGTTGACTTTTTTCTAGTCAGGACTCTGGTTTTGTATCTCATACTATAGACAGTGGACCATATTTATATTCATCTCAGGCATGAAGCAGACACAATGCACTGATTTTGGCCCAATATAACAGTATTCCTTTACAATGTGCTGGAACATTGGTTTAATACTGACTCAGAGAAAAGACTGTCTCCTTCTGAATTACCACTAAGGTTTCCACTTCATAGTACTCAGTGTTCCAGATCTATAATTAATTAGCTTGTAAAATCTAACAATGCTATACCACATAGTGGTGGGGGTATAATATACCTCCAGTATGTTGAATGCATCTATTTAGATGGGCAATTGTGGAGGTGGGCTTTTGAGGAGAATCAACTTTATGGGACAGAGAACATAATGTTCTATGGGATATTTAATTTTATTTGTTTTTGTAACTTATAGTAGAGCAGCTTAGAATGTTGGATAGACATTTGTGATGGGGTGTACCTGGCCTTTTGAGGCCCCATGCAGGAGGTCCCACATTCCTACCACATCCTGCCCCAGGAAAGGAGCAGTGAAGGTGTGTCCTCCAGGCATGACTAGAATGGCTACTTCTGTGCAGCCTATCAGAGCTCAACAGGCTCAGATAAAAGGAGCTGCTGAACAGATCAGTTCCTGACTGGTGTTTGTCTAACCTGAGGAGCAAGGCTGGATGTTCCTTGCTGGTCATAGGGACTTGAGACACCTAGAAGATGAGTTCTGGTGGCATTTGCATTCAGTGAGGAGAAAGAGGATCTGAGAACTTCACCCCTAATATAAGGATGAAGAAAAAGGGGTTACATGTGAAAAGGGCGAGGAAATAGCAGCAGCAGTATATGGTTGCTGTTTATAGGGCCCTGGGGTTGGAACCTGGAGTAATAGGTAAGTCTGGGCTCCCCCAATGGGCATGTGGCTTAAGCAGGAGACAAAGCTTGCTTAGAAGCCTGAGCTAAGGGTAGGTTTTAAAGGGCCCAGAGGTGGAAGACTTTGAAGACCCTGGTGAATGCAGAGAGTTTGCTGGACTTTCCCTACCTCAAAAGGGGTTTGTCCAGTTTTAGACCATCTGACTTGGCTGGAGGGTTGAGTCACCAAAGATCTGCTTAGAGAGGTCAGCAACATACAGGGTTGCCAGGAGCAGGGGAAAATATTGCAGTACCACCACTGGCTGATGGGAGGCACACAGGAGGTGAGTGCTCCATCAAAGCTCCCCTCTAATTTTTTGTATGTGTATCTAAATCAATCAATCAAATAATAAATAGGTGACCAGGACCTTGCCCTAAAGCAGGGATTGGCAAGCTTTGGCACACAGCCTGCCAGGTTTGGCCAATAGCAGCTCCCTCTGGCTGTGGTTCACCATCCCAGGCCAATGGAGGCTGCGGGAAGTGGTGGCCAGCACATCCCCAGGCCTGTGCTGCTTCCCGCAGCCCCCATTGGCCAAAACAGCAAACCGTGGCCAGTGGGAGCTGCGATTGGCTGAACCTGCAGACTTGGCAAGTAAACAAACCGGCCCAGCCTGCCAGGGGGCATACCCTGGCATGCCAAAGGTTGCCGATCCCTGCCCTAAAGCATTTACATTATAACTTAAATAATATAATATGTAAGGTATACATTCAAATGAAGAGTGCAGACATTATAGGAGAAGAAATCTCATCTGGAAAGTCTTGCAGAAGTGTGTTAAAGCAGAAGTTGAAGGTTGAAATATAGAACATATGGTGTAATATGAAAGGAGAGGTAAGGGTGGGGGCTGGAGGCAAAGGCAACAAGGATGGAAATTTGGGTAGAGAGATGGAGACTGAAGGAATAGGAAGAAATGAGAGCAGAAATGTAGACAGAGCTGTCATAAACAGATAGCTAAGGGTTAATGTTTCTTTCACCTGTAAAGGGTTAACAAAGAGAACCAAACACCCGAGAAGAGGACCAATCAGGAAACCGGATTTTTCAAAGCTTAAGGGACGGAATTTGGGGTTTTTTTCTTGGTCTTGGGTCTTTTGTCTGTCTCTCGGCTATGAGAGGTTTCTTTCTATCTTCAAGCTTCTAGTCTTCAGTTTCAAAGTTGTGAGTACAAAGGTAGCAAAACAATAGGCTTTTATATGTTTTTTTTTGTATTTACATGTGTGTAGTTTGCTGGAATGTTTAAATTGTATCTCTTTTTGAATAAGGCTGTTTATTCATATTTTTCTTTTAAGCAATAGCCCTGTGTTGTCAACTTAATGCAGAGATTAATTTTTTTGTCTTTTTCTTTCTTTTATATAAAGCTTTTTTTTTTTTTTAAAAAAACTTGTTGACTTTTCTTTTTCTAGTTATGGCAAGGGGATAGGAATCTCTGTGCCAGGATTACTGTCTCTCTCAGGGAAAGACTGGGAGGGGGAAAAGAAGGAGGGGGAAGGTAAATTGTCCTCTCGGTTTTGTGTTTCAAGAGATTGAAGCAGGGAAATCTCCTAGTATACCCAGGGCGGGAAAATCTGGGAGGAACTAAAGAGCAGGAAGGGAAATGGTATATTTCTTCTTGTTTTAAGAATCCAAGGGATTTGGGTTCTTGGGGTCCCCCAGGGAAGGTTTTGGGGAGACCCGAGTGAGCCAAGACACTGGAAATTCTTGGCTGGTGGCAGCCTATCAGATCTGAGCTGGTAATTAAGCTTAGAGGGGTTCATGATAGCTTCTCAGGTTATGAACGCTAAGGTTCCAATCTGAGTAGGAAGCTACGACAAGAGCATATTCAGAATATGTATTTTAATATATGTTCCAGGCTACCAGATAAGGTTCTAATTCAGCAAAGTACTTAAGCATATGCTTAAAGTTAAACTTGTGGTTTTTAGTGCTTTGTTGAATAGTAGTGGACTTCAGCATGTGATTATGTATTTATCTAAATTGGGACCCAAAAGAAAAATTAGGAAGATAAAACTATTTAATATGTCTTCCCATCTCCACAATCTATGGAGGTATCTAAAGATTAGTAAGAAAATATCCAATGCAAAGTTAGTCCACTGGACTAACACTTCTTAACACTTTCACTTCTTATTTATTTGCTGTGTTTTATCTGGTGTTTGTTTTTTTGCCCCCTATTGAGATTAATGTATTGTTGAAAGCACAGATATGTTTGGCACATGCCACTGTCTTTTTGTAATGCATTTTCATCAGTAATCCCGATGTCCTTGATGCATGGGGTGATATTTGCCTCAGTGATATATGATTATGATAATGTAGTTTAACTGAAACTGTATTTTCTTATTTATAAAATAGATTTTTTTGACAAAGCTGAAAAATTCATTCATTCAGCTGTTGCACTGGGAACATCTCGGATCATTTGTTTATACTCTGATTCAAAGTGTCTCTGCTTTGTATCTTCAAATAATGGACTCTTCAAATTGAGGTATAAGCGATTGTAGTATGCTGAAAAATTAGAACTAAATTATAACATGGATGATTTCTTTAGTTAATTGCATAGGTGTATATAAATAAACATATGTGTAAGTAGACAACAAACAATCATAAGCATATACATGTATATTACTATATATAATATTATCTATGTATTGACAATAGACACATGCATGAAACTTAAAGAAAATGGCTGGCTGGAACTGAGGGTTATAATAGAAAACTATTGGCTCATAGGTTGAAAGAGTGACTAACAGTGGCAATTCGTTTGATCCAAGGGACTCTTTTCATTCTAACTTAGTCTTCTGTTTGTTAATGCACGTTTAGTTTTATTCTTGAACTGAGGAAGTAAAGAGCAACTATTTCCCCTACTTCTGTCTTCTACACTTCCCTCCTTCAGACTCCTCTTTCCCAGACTTTACCTTTTTTTTTAACAGACATGCACACGTTTAATAAGACGAGGAGCCACAGAGAGGGAGTACACGATAAAAGCTGATACAGGCTGAGGGGTGGGGGCTGGGCACCTTGCCAGGAACACACAAACAGGGTGGAGGGCCCCCAGTTGGGACCCACAAGCCCCAGGGAAGCAGGGGGCCTCACTGGGGCCCAGGCAGCAAGAGATGGAGCTGAAGCGAAAAGGCACTGATGAGGGGAAACTCCAGACCAGGCTCTGCCCTCCCCCCGCTCCACAAGAAGGAATGTTTAGGGGTGTGGAACCATGGGCAAGGTCTTTAACCATCCCCCAAGCGTGTGTCAGGGGGCACCTGTTTCCCTCCATGGGGGCGGGACAGGAGTCACAGCCCCCTCCCACCTCCACAGCTCAGCCAGGGAGCCACCTTCCCCACGAGGGACTGGGGTGGGCTAGTCTCAGCCCCAGAGAAGCAGAGGGTGACCCCCCACTCCAGGGGCACTGGCATTGATGTGGGCTCAACAGCAGCCTGAACTGTCTCCTGAGCCCTGGGGGCTGTGGTGAGAGCCAGCGCCAGGAGCTGCCCCGATGGCTGCTGGGGCCCGATCTTGATGCCATTCACCTCGTTGTTGACGTCAAAGAGCCCCTACTGAATCTTCCTGTAGATTTCCTTGGCTGTATCAATGAAGGCCTCCTCGACGTTGGTGGACGTCTTGGCTGAGGTCTCCATGAAGACCAGCCCATGTACCCGCGTGAAGACCTCTCCCCCTGCTTTCTGCACATCCCGCCGGGACTCCAGGTCACTCTTGTTGCCGATAAGCATGATGACCATGCTGGAGCTGGAATGTTGCCAAGCGTCCTCCAGCCACGAGGTCAGGTGGTTAAAGGTCTCCCACCTGGTGATGTCATAGACCAGCAGTGCTCCGGCTGCACCACGGTAGTAGGAGCGGGTGATGGTACGAAAAGACTCCTGCCCAGCTGTGTGCCAGATCTGCAGCTTGATCTGTTTGCTGTCAATGTTGATCATCCGAGCTCCAAACTCCACAGCGATGGTCAGGTCATGGATGGGCTGGAAGCGCTTGTCGGTGAACTGTAGCAGGAGACAGGATTTCCGGACACCAGTGTCCCCGATGATGATGTATTTGAAGAGATAGGCGTAAGACATGATGCCCCAACCAGGTTTTGTTAGTCATTTGCCTCATAATACTGGATGTAAGGATATATATATACATGGAAGTAACACTTGAAAAGGTGTATTGTGCTGTGGTCCTATTAGAAAGCGATAGTGACCAATTATTTTTTATTGAATACTGTAGTGCCTAAGGACCAACCGAGAATGAGGGCCCCACTGTACAAACACAATCTGACCAGTTTATAATCTATGTGGTCAAGGCAGGCACAGGCTAGGAAAACAGTATAACGCAAGCAGAGTAAAAAGAGCAAAAGATGCCAAACTTCACGTTAGTGTAACTATTTTTATTTACTTTTTTTCTTGGGTGGAATATCATAGGGAGAGGATTAGCTAAACAGAAAGGCAAGGGAAGAGAGAGGGGGCATTGGAGGTGGGGGGCTGAGGGCAACAGGGTAGGAAGAAAGAAGGAAGGTCTGAAGAGCAGGTGGAGTGAGGCCATGGTGAAGAGATTGAAAGATGGAGTACGCCGAGAGTTGGTGCAAACAGACAGTCAGCATAGGGCACATAAATTCCCTGCAGGTTGACTTGACCCTGACCAGTGGTCCCTGCAAACTGCATTCTGCCGCCATTCTCCTGGCTTCTCCCTTCAGTCTCTTTCACAAAGGCCGCAAGTCTGAAGGGAATGACCAGTGCTTCTACTGGATGATAAGAATATTGCAAGAAGACACAGTAGAGATGGTTTATAAGACAAGTACAGGTGAGGTGGTCAAGGGTACTTGATAAATTGCTATCTGGCTATTTACAAATTCTCTCCTTCTCAAACACACAATACCATAGGAACCAGTATAAATAACAAGTTTGAGACTTCACATGACTACAATATTTATCAGAGGGTGAAAAGTGACATGGAAGTATTGTATAGATAGTGGAGCTGGTCATGAATGTTACAACAAAATGCTCATTTGTTGAAACTGAAAACATTTGTGGATAAGAGTTGGTTTGATGAAACTCCTAATTTTGGGTGGGGGGTGAGTTTTGACATGCAGTTCAAAATTAGTTTTCATGGTGAAATTTTAGCTCACTTTTTAACATCTTTAGTATAAATTAACAAGGTCAAAATAAAAACAATGTTTTGAAATTGTCAAAATGAAAATTAACCCAATCTGAAATTGTTTTGAGATTTTGACTATTCATCCTGACTCGAGAGGGTAAAAAAATTGAAATCTCAAACTGTTTCTTACCCTGCTTTATTTGATAGCACTCCTTTGATACTTTTAGAGGACTGTCAGTCAGGCAGAACACATAGCGGGGGTTGCCTCATGATTGGATAAATGCTCTAAATAGTTTAAATAGCTTGAGAGGCTGATTTTTTTCCTCTTTGATTTTCTGCCCTTTGGCTTTCCCGGTAAATGGGAACATTATGTGGCAGGAATGAAACTAAAGCAATATTACTACTTCTAGGTTTGTAATTGTGTCCCTGCCCTGGAGCCATGTCAGTCAAAAGGAAAAAAAGACAGTGACTTCCAGCAGGATCTCTGAAGGCTACAGGAGATGCAAAAGGTACAAAAGATTCTGGAGGATATAAATACAACTGAACAGCTGGAACTGTAGCAGCTTATGATGGGAAATTTGACAAATGTACTTCCTGTTTGATAGCTACTGAGTATCAAATGGAAAGTATGGAGATTTGGTGGTTGGGGGGTGTCAAGGTTTTTTCCCCACTTTGAACTTTAGGATTCAAGAAGTGGGGACCTGCATGATCACTTTTAAGCTTAATTACTAGCTTAAATTTGGTACGCTGCCACCAGCCAGAAGTCTGTGTCTGGCCCACTTCTGTTCCCCCAAAACCTTCCCTGGGGAACCCAAGACCCAAACCCCTTGGGTCTTAAAACAAGGAGAATTTAACCATCCCCCTCCTTTTCCCCCCACTAATCCCTGGTGAATTTAGACTTAATGCCTTGGAGTCTAAAACAAGGAAAAATCAATCAGATTCTTAAAAAGAGAGCTTTTATTTAAAGAAAGAAAAGGTAAAAAATATCTCTGTAAAATCAGGATGGAAAATGCTTTACAGGGTACTCAGTTTCATATAGACTAGAGGGACTCCCCCCTCCCCCCCCAGCCTGAGATTCAAAGTTACAGCAAACAGAGGTAAAAATCCTTCCAGCAAAAACATACATTTACCAGTTGAGAAAACAAACGTAAGACTAATCCGCCTTGCTTGCTATTACTTACTATTTGGAAACATGAAAGATTGTTTCAGAAAGATTGGAGAGCCTGGAATGATGTCCCGTTCCCCTCAGTCCCAAGAGCGAACAACGAACCAAACAAAAAGCACAAACAAAGACTTCCCTCCACCAAGATTTGAAAGTATCTTGTCCCCCTATTGTTCCTCTGGTCTGGTGTTTGCCAGGTTCACTGAGCTTCTTAACCCTTTATAGGTAAAAGAGACATTAACCCTTAACCATCTGCTTATGACGGGGGGAAGAATCTGACTTTAAACCCCATGCGAAGAAAGTTTAACAATAAGCTCTTAAACAATAGAGTATAGCTTAGAGAATAAAATGAGTCTGCAAGGGTGAAAGTAAGTTTGACACTTAAAAAAATGTGGTTATTGTTGCTGGGCCTCAGCTCAGACAAACCATTTATGGGGTGGAGATGAGACAACTCAAACTGAATCTTGATGGTGGCCAGACTTATTTTTTTCTTAAAGGACAAAGACAATATACTAGTTAACATGAGGAGAAATGGATGGCTATTTAAGAGGAAGGATTTTGATTTCTCCGGACACTAGCTCACAAGCACAGGTAAAAAGGTATATATTTTTTTCTACTACTGTAATGGACATTCCTTGAGGTAAAAGCTAAGGCAACTTTGTTATCTTGCAACACTGAATGTTAAGTATCAGAGGAACAGCTATTTACTCTGTGGCCTTGATTGAGCAGAGAAATTGCTGGGTTTGAATGATAGGGATGTAGAGAATTCTAATAATTTTATAATCTTTATGAATAACAGTGCCTAGAATACTTTATAGACACCTATGATAGATACTGCTAGGGCCTCTAGAGATTATGGACCTGATTCTTCACTGTGTTGGACCTTGTATAGTCATTGGGAGTTGTTCAAAGTAAATGCAGAACAGTAACTTGCATTCAGTTTACTGTTGTAAGTGACTACCAAATGTGCAAGGTGCAGTGGGTGTCTATCTGAAATTCTTGATGCCTATGAACTCATCTATCTGAAGAGAGGAACAAAATTGTGAGGGCATTTTCCGAACCGCTCTGTATCCTACAAGCCCTCTGAAATTCTGACTCAGTCAGGGCAGCCAAAAAACAACATGGAGCATCATCTTGCCACCAAGAGAACTATATGAAAGAGGCAAGGTTGGCCTTTTGGGGAGGAGAAATCCTTAGGGGGAGAAGAGGAGAGGAAACCTTTAAATGAGGTGGAAACAGGATTGAGCCCTTATCTCTCTGCATGTCAGATTTGAGCAAATGTTTACTATCCTGTTGTAATCTCTTGAAATAAGGCTTTGTAATGGGTACACTGACACACCTAGCTTTAGCAGTTAGCTCTACAACGCTTTATAACAGTATCTTAGAGCTGTTCCAGAGGTCACTAACAAACTAGGAAACCAATAACAAAGTGGTGCTAAATTTTTATTGCCTGTGCAACTGTGGAAACTTTATTACTTCCTTACATAGTGTAACCTTATCAATTTACTTGTAGCTAACTTTTGCATTCTTTGAAAACTGGGACACAATTGATCTGTCCAAAAATTTTGTTCTGCCATTAAATGAAAATAAACCTAGGATATGATGATCTACTGCTTGACATTTCTAATTTGATTTGATGTTTTCTAATACGTATGAAGAAAAATCATTAATGTGAATAGTTGCATAAGAAAATTTTAACTTAGAGAAGCAGAAATGTAATTTTAAGTGTAGTAGTTGTAGATTTCCTCTTAGAATATTTATTAGGTAGTAAAATATTTAACACCATAGATGAATTTTTATACAGTGTCTTGCTGGCAGTACCCATGCTAATTTACAAGATTTGCAGCAATTACCATTCTTGGAAGCTAAAATACAATGAGTTATTTCATGAATATACAAAGGAGGCCTTTGAAAAGATTTAACAGGACTCTTAAAATGAAGTATCTGACAAATATAATTTGAGCTGAATGCAAAATGAAAGTGCAATGTCATCCCTGACATTCATAAAAATAAATTAGCATTGTTTCCTTCTCTTTACTATTTTTGAATACATGTCAGTTTGAGAAGAAATTAGATGCCATTCTTACTGTGACTTCTGGGAGTATTAGGAGGCTTTCCTTGGGTATGGAAAATGGAGATCCAGGTCATCATTTAAATATATCTAACCAGAGTGGCCCATTTCTTCAACATTAATATTTAACAAACCTTAAGCTGCTATTTTATGTACATATGACATACAAAAACAAAAAACCTAATCTTTTTTTGTTTCCCACCTAAACATGATGCTCTTCTGAAGTTACTGCAGCTTAGATTTTCAAAGGGGCCTATGGGAGTTGGCTGCATAAATTCCTTAAGGCTCCTTTGAAACTCCCAGCCTACATTTTTATTGAGAAGATAAAACTATGGTCATGGCCTTTTAACTTTGTTTTTTTATGCATTTAATGCTTGTGAAAAGTACAAGACTGACATTCATAGAGATGGAACCTCTGCATCTGCAGAGGCGTTACAGATTGGCTGACAGCTGTGCAAGCTTCTTCATCCTGCCTTATCAATGTGCCTCTAAATCCAGCCCTGCAGGGGCTCTTTCTGTAACGGAAGAGGTTTCTATGCCATTCCATCCTTGGCCTACCTGTATAAACTCAGACTGTTATGTTGCTGTCATGGGACAACTAGCCCCTTTAAGGCGAGCTGTGGCCCAGCCTGCCCATTACTGCCTTCTGAAGACCTATCTGGGACTATTAATTATCCCAGGTGAGTCTTTAGAAGGCAGTCACAGGCAGCCTGGGCCCTGACTCACCTTAAAGGAGCCCGTTGCCTATTGTGATGAAAGTTTTTGGGATGTACAGCACTGTCCATCAGGAGTTGAACTAAGACTTTATTAGTAACATTTGAGTTCTCTCTCATCCCTAATGCTCAAGAGCTATTGACCTCAACCAGCACGGCATTGCAGAAAATGATACTCAACAGTATGTGCCAAGAGATAGATACAGTAATTAACCAAATACAAAAGACTTGGGCAGCCAGTTCAGCTTGGTAAGGATTTATTTTAAATATAAGTGTCTTATTTTAGGTGTTATATGTTTTAGGGAATAGTGGCTACGCATTCATATGGAAATCTACAAAATGATGACCCACTGAAGTATGACATGTCATAAACAGATAATTAAGGGTTAATGTCTCTCTTACCTGTAAAGGGTTAACAAGCTCAGTGAACCTGGCTGACACCTGGAACAAAAAATCAAACAGGTTCTTAAAAGAAAAGCTTTTAATTAAAGAAAGAAAAGTAAAATTATCTCTGTAATCAAGATGGAAAATGTTTACAGGATTCTCAGCTTTACATGACCAGAGAGACTCCCTCCCCCCTAGCTAAGTATAAGTTACAGCAAACAAGAGGTAAAATACCTGCCAGCAAATACACATTTGCCAAATAAAGAAAACAAACAAGACTATTCGCCCTTCTAGCTATTACTTACTATTTTTGAACATGAGAGACTGTTTCAGAAAGATGGAGAAAACTTGTTGCACGACTGGCTTCTCTTAATCCCAGAGAGACAATGGACAACCCAAAAAAGCACAAACAAAGACTTCCCTCACCAAGATTTGAAAGTTATCTTGTCCCCGATTGGGTCCTTTGGTCAG
>NC_133774.1:57069422-57134396 GCF_003597395.2 Chelonoidis abingdonii | reverse complement strand
GGGTACATGCAGGTCCCCACTTTCTGGACGCTAAAGTTCAAAGTGGGAATAAGACCTTGACAAAACACAACAAATTTCTGTTATACCAGAAATTCAGTTATGATGTCCATAAGGTCTTAGACCCTTTCATATATTATAGCCTGTGGAGTACAATATGTGGAATAATAGGATTTGCATCACCTGGCTAAGTAGTTTATAGTCCCTTGTATGAAGAACCAGAACACCCATTCACTGTGTAAAAGCTGAGAAGACAGACAGAAGGAATTAGAGAGAACTGGTGAGAAAATGTGTTCTAGACTGTTTTATTTTTCAGGAATAATATAAAATTTTTTTTACAGCTGCTTTTATTTATTCAGTCAGCCCATGAGAGGAAGATCATTCTGGTCCTACTGTGTAAGTGGCAAAACTCCTGGTTAGAAGTTCCCATTGATGATACAAAAAGATTTTATTTACTTATTCATTCTCAAGCCTCACTTTTGTCTCTTATGGTTCAGAAAATCTTCATAGAGGGTATATTTCTCTCTCTCAATGCTTGGAAAATGAAAGATTATAAAATATGCTATTCATTAATTGTACTACCTGGCCCATATATACTAAATCTCTTTGAAATTTGGCATTATTCAGTTTGGGTCTGAGTATATCTCTACCCCAATATAACACGACCCGATATAACACGAATTCAGATATAACACGGTAAAGCAGTGCTCCAAAGGAGCGGGGCTGCCAGCTCTGGCGGATCGTAGCAAGTTCAATATAACAGTTTCACCTATAATGTGGTAAGATGTTTTGGCTCCAGAGGACAGCTTTATATCGAGGTAGAGGTGTATGTCAGTGTGAATAATGCCAGCAAGTCTCTCTCTTTTTTTTTTTTTGCAGTGTTCATTATCATTTGTTTTAGAGGAAGTCAAAATATGCACACAAGTATTTTAAAAATCAGATTTGGTCCTTAACATTTACACACATTAGTTAGTAAATTTCATTGGTTTTCATTTTGCTCACACTTAAAGAGTGAATATTCAAGTAGAATAATCCTTGAATCCAGTTGTATTCCATATGCCCATAACAATAAGCAATAAAACCCTGCTCCCTAATCTTGTACCAAGTGCCTTTAATACATTTAGTCCCAGAATCAAGGATAACATCAGAAAACAATATATGCATACTTTACACTTTGACAAGATTAACTGCTTAATATTAAGTAGTGAAAGAACTTTCTTGATGGTGGTCTTCAGGCCTGTCACACAACAGATTTTGATCAAATGTGAGCGAGATAAGCAAAGCATTCATTAAATTCTACCATTTCTCATTTGTGTAAATCCATACAAACTAACAACTATAATAAACAGTGGAGAACAGTGTCATTTAACAAAGCACATAGTAGGGAGGATGATTACTTTTTTAATATTATTCCTTTATTGTTTTAACCTCAAGAACAGAATTAACAATTAAGAACATGAAAATCAATTTTCCCCTGGCTCCCAAGAAAGGAAATGCATGAAAGACAAAAGCATGTATCGAATTGTGAAAAGTATACACAGTAAGGCATGAAATATGTTGCTAGAATTATGCAAGTGGAGGCATAAAAATGATAAAACATCTCACGCTCCCCATATAGCTGTGGGACAAACACACTTATTGTTTACAGAGTACGCTCAGCACTAGAAAGCAGACATTAGTTTTCCACAACATCTATGGAATTCTCTTTACATAATCTAGAAATGGTTATAACATATTAAAAACATCTAGTTTCTCTTCTATCCCAAATATAACCTTCTTAGATGAGGATATTGGGAATTCTGACAGATATTTTTAAAAATAGGGGTCAGATTCTGATCTGAGTTATACAGGTGAAAATCCATAGTAATTTAATTATCTTTAATGGGTATTCTTCAGATTTACAATAGCGCAACTAAGGTCACTGTCTGGGCCATCATTTAGTATATTACGAATCCAGAGAGATGTGGTCAATGCATAATCTATAATGCAATAGCAATTGAATATTTACTCAGCAGCATTTATTAGGGCTAAATTTTCAAACAAGTTTGAATTGTAGAAATATACAGTAGAGTTTGTAGACTTGTTTCCTTCTGTGGGCACAAGATACTCTCTATTTACAAAGAATTTTGTGAACCTGTGATGGTACTAAAAAGGCTTACTGGTGCTAACGAGCTCAATTAAGGCACCTGGCAGTATCTGGAGGATGAGCCAGGACTCACTGAAGATGAAGCCCAGCTGAGAGGAAATGGATGATAAGCATCAAGTGAGGAAGTCAAGATGAGAAAAGGGCTGCAGGATCAGAGGGGAAGAACACTGCTGTTTCTCTCTAGTTGACAGAGACTGAAGGGAGAGCCTAGAGAAAGTCACGTGTACAGTAAGCCCAAGGAAACAGTGTGGGAGATGGCCTGAAGAAAGGCCAAACTAGGGAGAAGTGAAGGGAGGCAGCAAGGAGTCTGTGGAAGCAGACCATTGCTGTTCACTACAGGGTCACTGAACTAGATTCCAGGGGGACTGGGTTCCGATACCAACCACTAAGAAAGGTGGTGTGGGAACACTATGACACAAGGGTGAAAAGGACTGTTGACTCCAGAGTCCAGTCTGCAGGGAAGGAGACCCAAGAGGTGTTGCTCTGCACAGGAGCGGAAGTACAACCCTGCAGAGCTCCAGAAGGGTTGAAGAGTTAGGTTTATTTAAGTTTAGTTCACTGGACTCTTTGTTTATACCAGAAGGGGAGAAACTTTAAAGTGACCTGGACAGAATGCTTAGTCTTGAGAAGAGGCAGAGTGAAGTGGCAGTCAGCAGTGGGAGCTGATGGAGACTAAAAGTTGCTATGCCATACCCAGCCAGGAGGGGGAACACTAGTGGTGAGGCAACTCTTCAACATAGCACCTAAGCTAGTCTGAATATTAGACCACAGCCGTGTCAAGCCATGGTTTGGGCATGCAGACAGAGTTGGGCTGCACACGTATCAGTGGAATTTTGAATAAAGGTTCTCTGTTCCATTTTGCTATGCTATCCACTTCTCCCCTTTCATCTTGGAACAGATACAGTTCAGCATGTCACTTCCTCACCTCATTTTGCAGTTACTTGCAAAAAAAATATTAAGAGATGGAGTCCAGGAAGCTGTGTGTGCATGCACATATGTATTTTGATGAGAAGGGGCAGCACCAGCTGCTATTTCTCAAACTGTGTTGGGCAGTTTACACGTGACTCCTGGCTTAAGCGTATGTGACTTATGACTAGTTCATGCATGTCTAAATTGGCCCATTCAATTCTTAAAACACTGAGCATGTATATCTTCATAGTCACACATCCACAATCCAGCCAGTCTATGCACTCTAGTCCTTTGGTGTGCACTTGCCTTGTACATGATTAGCAGTCCCCTTTGTAAGTTACATGTATTTGTGTATAAAAAAGACTGTCTCTTGATATAGAGGATGTAGAGCTCACTACTACTACCCGTTGGTGAACAGGGGGAAATAGGGTTTAATTTTCATAAGCTTTCTATCCAGAAATTTCCCAACTGTTACACTCGGTCTTCATGGATTCTTCTCATGCCCATTCTTACCCTGACTACTCCATTCCTGATTATCCCCACTCCTTCACATCCTGTATTCTTATTTCAAAGATAAGAACACTTTTCCTGTGACAAGAATGGAGGCTGAGCAGCATGGGGTTGCCTGAAGTACTATAAAGTTTTCAGACCTAATTAAACCAACATCCACAGTGCTCCTGTTCTCTGTGCTGGCCAGAAAAACAAAACATCTGCACTTGCTCCAAAACCAAAGTCTTCTGCATTATGGCACAGTCTAGGCCAGCTAAACATTTGTCATGTATGTAACAAATGTTTAAAGAGTCTCTCTGAGTGAGGTAGCGCATCTGTCATTGCTCACAAGAGTTCAGGACTTGGGGGTGATTTTGACCTCAGTTACAGTTAATGTATAGTAGACTACATATAACAGATTAACTATTTCAGCTTTTTAGGGTCAGAAAGCTGAGCCTTTCATCGGGATGTGGACCTTGCCATTGTTATCCATATCTTTGTCACTTCAAGATTAAACTATTGCATTGCACTCAACACGAAGCTATCCCTTAAAGCCTTTTGGAGGCTGAAGCTGGTGAGAATGGATCATCTCACTTATTGAGATGTGCATCTTGTTGGGAGCATATGACACCAGTGCTCCAGGATTTGCAGTGGCTGCCTGTTGGTCTCTGGGTAGAGATTAAGGTGCAAGTTGAATGCCCTAAATGACCTGGGATCTGTTTGGGTAAGGGACTACTGTAGGGCAAGCTACCTGTCACAGGGTAACTGGTCCATGTGAGTAGACCAGGCTGAGTTCCCCTATGTCTGAGCAGATGGGTCCAGTTGAGCCAATTAAAGGGAGCAGATCTATACCTGGGGTTATAAAGGTATGTCAGAAGGCAGAAAGAGAAGGAGTGATTGTGCAGACTGTGTCTGGGGAGAGGAACCATAGAGGAGTGAGGCAAATTCCCAGTGGTGGGTCTCCAGAACAAGGGGATAGGTGCTCAGAGAGGGAGCCCTATGGCCAATGCTCCAGAAGTAGAATGAAAGCTGTTTGAGATAGAGAGAAGAGCTCTGTGTGTCAGAAGAACCAGGGCTGCATATGAACTATTGTGTTGTGACTATAGACTTCATTTTGGGGACCCTGAGGATTGTTTGAATCATTTCTGTGATTAAACCAGCCCTAACTGAGGGTGCTACTAGTCACAAGAGAGACCATGTGGAGCTTTTAAGGGGTCTAACAGATGCAGGGGCCTGCAAAGTGATCTTTTGCCATCAGGTGCTCAGGTGGTAGCCACCAGATTACACTGCCACAGGGGTGGTCAGAGAAGGTAATCAAAATGGCTCTCCCTTGTTACATCCTTGGAGGTGTATTTTCAGTGAGGGTACCAGGACTCAAATTTGCTTCCCATCCTGGTTTGAAATAGACTGTAGTTGATAACCTTCTAGGCATGCTGCTAAAGCCATTTGTGTGACAGCTTTTGGGGAAGAGTGAGGTTGGATTTGGGTATAAGATGGTTTTTTGGTATTTTTTCATATTTTATTGTCTGCTGGCTGGGGTAAATTGTTGCTTACTTATGATCACTGGGTAGCTATTGGAAATGTAATTGTCAGGACAATCAGAACTCTTGTCTGAGCATTCTTTTTTTAAAATTTCAAAACTGACGATTTTTTATAACAAATCAATAGAACACATGAGATTAGATCACTTAAAATGGCAGTACCATTCAAGATAAGGAGCCATGATTAAACAAAAAACTAAAATTACCATCCTTATTGGACTCAGTCCCAGAACTCATGGTGGCAGTGCTTAATTTGTACCAGGGCTGAGCCTCAGCACCTCTAAGCTTGGTAGTTCGTAGCCCCAGCACCTCTGGGTTTGCTGCATGTAAATGAAATGTTTATGAATGTAAAAAATTGCTTGAGCCCTGGAACCTCTTTCATTACAAATTAAGTACTGCATGTTAGTTTCATTGCTGCAGTATCTGACCACTAATTTTCAGCCAGGGCTGGTTATACTCAGTGTGTATATATTTGTTGTCAGAAGAGAAGTCTAAAAGCATATACAAGTGAACTGGACATTAAGCTGATTTTCCTCCATTTTTGGATCATACTATACAGTACAGAAGTCGATAAGTCTTGCCCGGATGTGCTCAAATAGCAGATGTAGTACAAAAGGATATACACTGTCTAAAGCTGTAAAGCATGTTTACGCTGCAAACAAACTTTGGCAGTGTGTCTCAGAGCCCAAGTCTACAGACTGGGGTTCACGAAATGGTACTAAAAATAGCTTTGTAGATATTCCTAAGAAGGAGGGTGGGCTTCAGAGCTTAAGCTGAAGCCCAGATCCAAACATCTTCACCACTATTTTGAGCACTCTAGTAGGAGCTCTGTGAGCCTGAATCTATAGGCCTGAATGTCTACATAGCTATTTTTAACGCTGTAGCATGAGCCTGAGTCTGTAGACCTGGGTTCAGGGTCGCTGCTGTGGGTTGCTTCATGTCGGGTAGACATACCCTAAGAGGCCATGCAACCCTATATTCCTGCAGTGGTTAGCACAGAGAGGAAGTCCAAGCTTCTGGTTTGCCTGGTGGTGCAAGGCAACACCCTATCAAAGCAATGAGGGAAACAACTATTTCAGGGAACCACACCATCTCTCTGGCTGCTTTCACAAACAGGACACTAGTCAATAAGAAATACACCTTGTCAATTTGGATGGAGTTGGACTCCCATTTCCCGAGGCTACTAGAGATACCAGTTGCAGCTCCATAGCTAAGGCTGAGTTTTGCACTTCACAAAAAGGATGAATCCCCATTTCGTTTTTGAAGAATAGAGCATAACCTCCTCAAAAAAACAGTTTATTCTGTGAGTAGAGAATGAATTTTATGAGAATTTAGAAGTAGTTCACAAGCAAGAATTAATTACACAACAGATACTTCTAAAAAAATGTCACTTGGTGTCAGACCTTTGAGGGGAAAATGATGAGCAGGGGGAATATTAGATTGTGAGACAACCCAGTGTTTCCACCTCTATCTAGTATCAAGTTTCTTGCTTCATTGTAGTCTGTTTCCAAGACATCAACATCTTTCTCAATGGTTTTCTGCCTTCCTCTTTTCCATCTTCCACCAAGTGGTATCCAGTCAAGGGCTTGTCCAGGAATACAGTTTTTTGACATCCCTACAACATGCCCAAACCAACTGAGCCTTCTTTCTTGAATCATTTCTTGAATCATTACCTGTACAGTTTGTTGGCCAGTCTTTTGTAACATATTATTAGTTACTTTATCCTGCTAACAGACACCAACTAGTCTCTGCAAGCATCTCTGATGGAATGCATTGTTTCCTGTTGTGGGCTTCTAGCATTTGCCAAGTTTCAGAAGCGTATAACAATGTGAGCTTCATAATGACATTGTATAACTTTTTATCTTGCTTCTTGCATGAATCTCCTAATTTTTCCAAATATTTGCCAGTCTTGAAAAAAGCTTCATTTGCCTTTCCAGTTCTTTCTTCACCTTCTTATGGAGTTGGCTGTCGGCAATGATTGTGCTCTCAAGATATACAAACTTGTTAACCATGTCATATTAGTCACTATCAATCACAAATGTACCATCAATCCTGACTACTCTTTCGACAATCATGACTTTTGTTTCCTTTTGGCTGATTCTTAAGCCTACTTTAGCAGCCTCACATTTGACAATAATAGTGGTCTCCTCCCTCATGGCATTGCCATCTATGTCCAAGCAAACAATTTCATCTGCAGAGTAAAGATCTTGAAGTTTTCTCTCAATGCCACTTAACTCCTGTATCTCCCTTTGATATTGCTCTCTGCATCTCAATCTATCATAATGCAGAAAAGAAGGGATGATACGATGTCTCTCTTCTGCACTTCAGTGATATCAAATCAATATGTCTCTCCACTTTCTGTCCTTATACAGCATTTTGAGCAATCATACAGCATGCTGACTGGTGACACTGTGTTTCTGGGAAGCCCATTTGTCACAAGATCTTCCATAGTGTCTCTCAGGGAATGCAACTTAAAGCTTTGATGAAGTCTATGAAGATCAACAGCAGTCTTCTATGGGGGACAAGTCCTTTCTCAATCAGTCATCTGAGGACAGATGTGACCTACCCTAGATTTTTTTCCAGTCTAAAACCTGCTTGCCCTTTATGCAGTTTTTCATCTATGACCTGCTTAAATAATGTCTCTTTAAAATTCATTTAAGCAAAACTAACACTAAAATGCATGAATCAAAATGTCATGGTTATTTCATGGTATCACTGCAGGACAAAGTTAAGGTTATCTGGATGCCTTCATTGTTCATTTCCACAAATATGTGGATTTCTTTGGAATTTAACCTTGAGCTCTGAATTTTCTGCATTTATAATGCTGCTTATGGGGATATTACAACATACCTGTATTTTTTAACTCTGTCATTTTTTGTCTGGGAATTTAAATCAAGTGGTGCCTTAGAACAAATGAGATTCCATATGACCTGGGAAGATCAGGTTGAAAATAGTAAGTGAAGCATGTCACTTCAGAGTTGAATTGACCTGGAAATGAAATCTCCGCAGCAGTGATCCTTTCCTAGCCAGCTACAAAACAGTGGTAGTTCATGATTATCTCTGAAGAAATTATTGCTCAATTTTTTTAACATTTTAATGAAGCTATGGGTTTCAATCGGCAGAATGACTATGTATTGTCAGAATAAGAATTGGTACAAATATGACAGCTAGAAGGGGAAGGAAGTGAATGTTAGTAAGCTGCAACAAGGAAGGATATTATTATTAATATTGTACTTGAAAGCCAAGTTTAGACTTTGCAGCTTGGAGAATTTTTATGTCTTTGTTTTACATTTCATATTTCTCAGCAAAATTAAGCATGACTGAATCAATAGCTCCAGCATGTTCCTTAGGAAAAGGAGATTCAATTAACAGGAAGGATAACAAAAAAGGCACTCAAATAATAACTGTCCTTCTCAACTTTTTATACAGCTTTGTCTCTTTAGCAAAATGAGATTTCAATTTAAAAAAAAAAAGAAAAGAAATGCTGGACGGTTAAGCAGCTTGTTATTACAATTTTCCCAGCTGCTTTTATTAACTTCATTTAAGTCCATTGTGGTTTGCATTTTTATAAGGCTAATGGGTCCTGTTTGGTAATTTATTAGACTGATGCTTCATTTCAGCTTTACACATTTTTTAAAGCTGTTATTTATGGTTTACTTTTTCAACAATGGGGCCATTTGGGGTTTTTTTTTATGCCTTTTTACTTATGGTTTACCATGCTAACTCTGGAGTTTGTTAACATAACATCAATAATATACATTCCAATTGAGTTCCTGTTCCTGGGAGTGATGTTTGAATGGCTCAAATAAAAACAGAGGAATGGAAATAGAGATCAGGCACAGCAGAAAAAAAATATTTCTAGGAGGAGGCAAGATTAAAAAGATAAGAAAATAACAAAAGTCAAGTTCCTTGGGCTAACTTGCGAGCACTGAACCATTTCTATAAAAGTTTAATTGCCCCCATAAAAAACTCTCCATGTACTCAGAACATATTAAAAAAGGCTGCTTGTGTGGTCATGCTAATTTTTCCTGCAGGCCTTTATGTAATTCTGGATCTGCTCTTATTGGGTTGTGTGCTGCCTATCATTCTGTATTATCTACAAGCATAACTTTAAACATGAGTAGTCTCTATAACTTCAATGCATTTACATGCTTAAAGTAAGGCCCTGCTTAAGTTTGTTCATAGCAAAGCATGCATCATACAGGAATAAGCTAAGGTGTGCATTTAAACTTATTAGTTAGCTCCCCATGTAGAAACTCTTATTCTGGTATAAGTGTCATTTTTATTTATTTATTTGCTTTAGCTTATGTCATTTGGGAAGGGGCTCAAACTAAACTGAAAAAGCCACTGTTATGCTGGAATAAGAGTGTGCACATGGGGAGTTATATAGGTTTAATTGTACCAGTATAATTATAGCAGTAAACTTGCCCTTTATGTCTATCCCATTTTAGTGATCATTCACACCATATTGCCTATAATTGTTTGCTTACTGAGGAAAATCTGACTAAACAGTTAGGGGCGACTATATATAACATAATGACTTACCTGAATCCATATCCATCTTGAATTGTAATCTTATCAGATCTCAAACTAAGCAAGGTCAAGAGCTGAATGGGAGATCTTCAGAGAGAACATAGATGATGTTGGCAATTCAAATAAATGCCCTTCTCCCCTGTGTACCTGTACTGAATGAGTTCTCTAGCATAGCATTATTCCGCTGGTGGTGCTGTTTTTGAATAAGACATAAAATGGAAGTCCAAACTAGTTGTAATTGTATCCCATATGGCCTATTATATATTTAGGTACCTAACCTATTGAACACACATTTTCATGAAGCAAATATAAAGAAACTCCAGATAATACAGCTTTAAACGTTCTCTGTGACTACAGAGAAATAAATGATAATTTATGCAAAAAAAATCTAGTAGCTTGGTACCTTTTCAGTTTTCTCTTTTCTCCTCTAGGGAGAGCTAGTAAGCTTTTGCTCCTTGCTCACTTTCTACTGCTAAGATATATATGCTCATTAAGGATTCCACTCCCTTTTTCAGAAAAGTAAAAATGTTTACCCCTGTGTTGTGATCCAATTCCAGACTGGGAAATCTCAGCCCTGCTCTCTAAAACCTGATGTAGTTTCAAATAAGGTAAGGCCAGCTGTTCAGCAGGTGTGAATTGGGGTAGTTCCATAGATGTCAATAGAGCAATGTGATTTACACCAGCTGAGGATCTGCCCCTTAATTTTTACTTTCCATCATAAACTGTTCTGTGTTACTTCATGCTCTTGAAATAGTTGTATTTTACTCCAGAGATGGCCACATTGGCAGTGATGGGCAAAGTGGAAAGTAAATAAGAACTATGTCACCATACTCCTGGCCTGGAAAGGAGAAAACAAATGTAAATATCAACCAATTCTGACTGGAAATTGTGGAAAGAGAGAGAAGATTACATGACAGCATGCCCCTCCCCCCACACCTCTTCACTCAAACAAGGAGAAGCCCCAACAGTATGAACACCATGTGAGTGGGGCTTCTTGTGGTTGTGGGAGGAGGGAATGTGTCAAGAATCATAGGAAAGGGGAGCTGCCCCTCTACATCACATCACCCTCAGGTAATCTGGTGAAGTTTATGAGAAAACTCCACCAGAATTTAATGCTGGTCAGAACAAAATCAGCTTGGACTCTGATTTCTCCCCCACACCACAATCAAGTCTCCAATGGCATCTGTTTATGAGACGTGTTGCCCAAGGGAGCATAACAGTAGAAAGAGGCCAGTATGCCATGCAAGTGCTCTCAGATCTGCCTGATTAGGTTTGTGAATTCCCAGGTCATCTTGAGTTCCAAGGGGACAGAAGGGCATACCTCTAAACCAGGGGTTCTCAAACTGGAGGTTGGGACGCCTCGGGGGTCATGAGGTTATTACGTGGGGGGTTGCAAGCTGTCATCCTCCATCCCAAACCCTGCTTTGCCTCCAGCATTTATAATAATGTTAAATTAAAAATACTTCAATATATTTATTAGGGGGGTTGCACTCAGAGGCTTGCTATCAGAAAGGGGTCACTAGTACAAAAGTTTGAGAACCACTGCTCTAAACCTCTGTGCAACTACTAACTCCTCCATAAAGAGTGGATAATATCTCAGGAGCTATGTGGTTCACAACTCATTTTTCTTAATTCCCCTCTTCTTAAGTATGTTTTGTGTGTGGAAATGGATAATGTGTGCCTGGAGTGGTGATGCAATTTGGAGTCCGCACCATACATAGTAAGAGCGGTTGAATAAGATAGTTTATGTGAATGTTTCCTACCACCATGTGTTTAGGAAATTTTGAATTTAGCCAAATTACTTTAGGCATGGAAAACTGTGAACTAGCTTATTCAGCCACATTAAAACATCTACTGTTTTCCTTACCAGTTATGCCCATTAATGAATGACATAATAATACTTTGAGATAATGACTGTTTGACAAATTATGCACTTTTCATAAGTTTTAATGCACACTCTTCCAGGAATGGTCTACATGAAAAAAGGTAATATATCAAGCAATCTGTAGGAATCAGAAATGAAATAAGAGATAATTAAAAGGTGAGTTACAGTGAGATCACAGATTGGTTTTATTTCACTTTGTCTTTAATGCTTTAGTACAAGGAGAGTCTGGTGCAGTTGTATATTACATAAGGTATAAATGTGTGCAGCTAGTGGTTTTTATTGTGCTTTCTTCTGAAGCATCAGATGTTGGCCACTTCTAGATGTAGGGGACCAGGTTTGATGTACCCATGTTTTGATCTGTGAAATGGTCTGAGCTATGAAAAAGGAAACCCATTATGACATCTGTAGAACGTCACATGCATTTGGGAGGATTTGCTGGCAATTAATCGGGAATATTTTAGGGACAAACCCTGGAGAAGATTTTACTGAATGAATCTATGTCTTACTAAAAGGAAATTTACTAAGATCAAAGAGCATTTGCCAGATTAAGGAATAATAAGGACAGCAAGATATTGTTCTCTAACGTAAAGCTAGTAGTAAGTGTGTGTGTGTGTGTGTGTGTGTGTGTGTGTGTGTGTGGAGGGGAAACAGAGTACAAGACAAGGCATGAAATCCTGACCCCTTTAAATTCAATGAAAGTTTTGCCATTAACTTTCATAGGGTCAGGATTCCATCTAAAAATACGCAATTACTGAATTTTCCTGGTCTCTAGTTCACCAGCTAATAGAAAAGATGTCAGCCACCAGACTAAATTGCCATAGTTGTTCAAGCACAAGATCAATATTTTAACTTCAGGAAAGATGTAGGCAGATTATGTATCTGACTTCCTTTTCTTTGCCATTAATACCTATTGTACTACAAAGATCACAGTTAGCCAGAGAACACTAAGGGCCAGAATCTGCTATTCTTGCTCATGTTGGTTATATCTTAGGGTACGTCTACACTGCACGATTATTTCGAATTAGCTTAAACCGATATTACAAAACAGATCTAATAAAATCGGTTTAGCGCGTCCACAGTGGGATCTCGAAATCGATTGTTTGCGTCCATGGTCCAAAGCTACCATCGATTTCAGGAGCGGTGCACTGTGGGTAGCTGTTCCTCAGCTATCCCATAGTTCCCACTTCCGTGTTGAGAGCACAGTGCCTGATGGGGCAGAAAACACTGCCCCGGGTGGTGCTGGGTACAGCCTCACCCCTCCCTTTGTGAAGGCAGCAGACAACCCTTTGGCGCCTTTTTCGCGGAGTGCATTGAGCAAACGCCATAGCACAGCAATCTTTCCCTTTTTTTTTTCACGTGGTGGTGGGGGGAAATAAACTGAGGAGCTGTTCCCTGAACCACGCCAGACACTGTGTTTGAACCTACAGACATTGGGAGCTCAGCCAAGAATGCAAATAATTTTCAGAGACTGCTGTGGACTGTGGGATAGCTGGAGTCCTCAGTACCCCCTCCCTCCCTTCATGAGCGTCCATTTGAGTCTCTGGCTTCCCGTTACGCTTGTCACACAGCGCTGTGTATACTGGAGTTTTTTATTCAAACGCTTTGGCATTTCGTGTTCTGTAACGGAGCTGGATACAACAGATTTGTCTCCCCATACAGCGATCAGACCTAGTATCTCCCGTACGGTCTATGCTGGAGCTCTTTTTCGATTTCAAACTGCATCGCCAGCCGTGCTGATCAGAGCTCCACGCTGGGCAAGCAGGAAATGTAATTCAAAAGTTCACGGGGCTTTTCCTGTTTACCTGCCCGCTGCATCCGAGTTCAGATTGCTGTCCAGAGCGGTCAGTGCTGCACTCTGGGATGCCGCCCGGAGGCCAATAACGTCGATTTCCGTCCACATGAACCCTAATCCGAGTTATCACTATCGAATTTAGCGCTACTCCTCTCGTTTGGGAGGAGTTCCGAAATCGATTTAAGGAGCCGTTTAACTCGATATTAATGACGACGTCGTGTGAACGGATACAGCGTTAAATCGGTATATCGGCCATTAAACCGATTTAAAGTCGCAGTGTAGACCTGGCCTTACTCTACATGTAGTTCCACAGAAATCCATGGGATCACTTACAGTAGAAGTGCGGTTAAGAAACATTTTATTCTTTAGCTGAGTAAATAAGATGTTGCGAGCAAGAGTAAAGAGGTGGTTCAGGTCACATTTGCTTTCCATACCTGGCTAGTCTGCAAACAAATTGAAACACTTACACTAACTATAGAAACATAGCATTAAAAACTTTAGTGCTTGTCTTAAAGAGTTTATAGTGCTGGGGGGCAACCCTTGCCTTATTGAAGTAATTGAGAGTTTTGCCATTGACTTCACTGGGGCCAGGATTTCACCCTTTGCCTGCTAAGGCTTTGCTTGCAATGCAAAGATTTTGCTAATTTACCAGGATGCTGGAGGGAGGTAGATATTTGAGAGTGGCATTTAATAGTCTTCTGAATAATGTTCAAGGAATGTCTTGGAAATGTGATCCTCCGGGATAGCTGCTTGTTTTGTCTTAATGCTTCAGACATGACTGTTGCTGGAATATATGTGAATTCTGGCAAGAATAGGCTGATTATAATTTGCTTAATGGAGAGGTTGGCTTGTCTAGTGTGTGGGTTACTGCATGAGCTGTGTTGTGGGGGCAGGTTATTTGTTTGTCAGCAACTCTTACAAAGAAGAAGAGGAAAGAAATTGTGGATTTGGAAACCAGGCTGAAACAATTACAAAAAAATGCCTGTGTGTTTTATGAAGCCTAAATGCATTAGCTTGAAAAACAAAGTAGATGGTGGAGTTTTGTTTTCCAGACAACTCTTTCTACACATAAACATCAGTCAGACATTGGACCATGGGTCTTACCATCGTTAAAGTTGAACCTCCTGCTTCAAGCACACCCATGATTCCTGCAGACTAGTAATTTCTCCCTTTCCCCCTTCCCATCCTCCATGGGATCATTTTTTCCTCCTTGTTATTAAAATTGTATGTTGCATATGTATTAAAATAGTGAATGCTCACCCCTTCCCAGTGCTTAATCTCACCCAGCCTCTTGGCATCTTGGCCTGGCTCCACAAAGGGGCATAGGCATTGCAATACTGAGGCCAGGTCTACGCTAGAGACCTAAACTGGTATAAAGGGTGTGTGAAAAATCCACCCCACTGAACGACTTAGTTATACTGACCTAATCTCCCATGTAGACAGAGGTATGTCGACAGAAGAGCTTCTCCCATCAACGGTCAGGAGATTTAGCTGTCTGTCACTTTTGGCAAAAAATAGCTTAGGAGCCTGCCTAACTTTACACAAAATGGTTCTGAAGGTAAGGAAGTCAGGGGAGGGGAAGGAGGCATCAGCATCCCTTATAAACTTTAGTTGAGTGATTATGGAATTCACCCAGGATGTGGGAGGCCCCTGATTCAATTTCCCTTTCTGTTTCACATAGAGAAGGGATTTGAACAGGGATCTCATATGGTTCCAGTGAGTACTCTAGGCACTGGACTATACAGTTATTCTCATACTGTCTCTGCCCCAAATATTTAAAGTGGAGCAGCTTCAACCAAAGAGACTAACATCAGGGGTCGTACCCTATGACTGGAGAATTGCTAATATGGTTCCTATTTTTAAGAAAGGGGAAAAATGTGATTCAGGAAACTACAGGCCTGTTGGTTTGACCTCATTTATATGCAAGGTCTCGGAACAGATTTTGAAACATAAAAGTAGTTAAGGAGCTAAAAGTGAACGGTAATTGGGATAAAATACAACATGTTTTTACAAAAAGTAGATCGTGCCAGACCATCTTGGTCTCCTGCTTTGAGAAGATAACTGTTTTTTTAAGACAAAGGAAATTCAGTAGATCTAATCTACCTGGATTTCAGTAAGGCGTTTGATACAGTTCTACATGGGAAATTATTTGTTAAGTTGGAGAAGATGCGGATTAATATGAGAACTGAAAGATGGATAAGGAACTGGTTAAAGAGGAGACTACAATAGGTAATACTGAAAGGTGAACTGTGAGGCTGGAGGGAGGTTATTGCTGGAGTTCCTAAGGGACTGGTCTTGGGACCAATCTTGTATAACACTTTTATTGGCAGTAGGTGTATTCTGAACAGATCGACTGGATCACGCCCCACAAGTGAGATAGGTGGGCACATGCCTATCTTCACCTGGTTTGAGAATCATCTTGGGTATTAGGCATGAGACAGGAATTGCATGAGGCAGCAGTGCATATGCCCAGAGACAGAAAGTTAGGTGCCTACATTTTGCAGAAGAAATTTTAGTTGCCTAGTGAGTTTAGGCATGTCGAGTGTTAGGTGGCAGCTGATTGGAGGGTTTGTGGATCAGTGGTGTGTTAAACTGGGAGTTAGGCTCCTAAAGGTCTCTTTGTGGATCCAGGCTTGGCCCCTTGGCATTCTGTCATTGTGCAGATTCACATCTCTGCAGGGGCTGCTGTGTTTTCCTCTCTCTCCCCAGCACGAACAGGTAAATAGAAGAAATATCTGGGGATCATTGAAGCCAATAGTGACACTTGAGTAAGGACATTACAAGCAGCTGGGGCCACACTGGTTCAATAAGAGTAAACACAGTAGTTCTGTGTGAAACTGAGCTACCTCTGGACAGTGAGAGCCTCCACTCTGAAGGTAGGGTAGTTATTTGATAGCCCCCACCCCTGCTTACATGTGGGAAAATACATTGCAGCATTGATTACCATGCTTGGATTACTGTCTCTAGATATCACAACTCTTATCCTGTCAACATACAAAAGTGGGACAAATCCAAAATATGGATCACAAAACAAAAACCAAGACATTAAAAATGCTGTGGATTTTTTGTGTTAACAAATCTTTCTATAGCCTCACTTTCATCCCTTATTTCTGATGTAAATAATTTTTAACAGCAAAAGTAAGGGGATCCCAAGTTTGTGTGGAAGTTTGACTGAAATCAGTTATATCTCTCATAATGCAGACAGTTGAGAGTGTATTTAAACACACTTCTAAAAATGGCCTACAGCACAATTGCTAATCAGGATCTATTTGTAGGCTGACAATTGTAGTAGATTTGTACATCCTTTTATTTAACCCAGAATAATAGCAAATAATTTGGTACAATCTGAGTATCAGTTTCTCTCTCTTGTTCTCTTCCCCGCCCAGTAGTAAATGTAGTGTAACTCATTTATGATGTTAAAGAGATTAGTTATCTACAGTCACTGTGGAACCAAATTGCCAATTTGGAATAATTGACAATTACTTTTTCTACAAGGAAACTAGACCCATATGAGTAGGATGTACCATCTCCATAATTTTGAGAAGTATTAGTAATTCCTAGACTCCACACAGTTCCACAATCAATCCGTTTTGAGGACAAATGACCTTGTGCCACAGGGAAAACAAAATTGTCTCCACTAAGGAATTCATTACAGGAGAGGAATGGTAACAATCCTCATTCAGCAAGAATGAGTCTCCACTGATTCTCCACTGATTGTAATGATAGCCATCTTGATACTTCAAAGCATTGTAATAGCCCATTAACTGCAGACCATTGCAATGATATTTCTGCCAAAATGAACATATGCTGAGGTGTGAGGTAGAATGAAAAACAGCTCAGTGAAAATCTTTACATCAGAGAGATCTCCATGGAAAGTTTATCAAGGTATGAACTTTTGAGCTTTAAAGACTTCTTCAGGTCCAGCGAAGTCCAGAGTGTCTTAAGTACAAACTGAGACAGATTGTTAAGCATAAGGGGTTCACATATGCTGTAACTGACCACTTAAGAAGTGAGCAATTAAGGGTTAACAGGCAGTGGAGTGTGTTACAAAGCATTGTAATAAACCATAAAACCAGTGTCTCTGAAACCAGGTTTTAAGTGTCTAGCAGAGTTATCAATCTGAGGTCCCAGGCTAGTCTTTTGAGTGTGTTGTGCAGGTTTCCTTTAAGGATAAGGACTGATAGGTCAGATATGGAACAATTGTTTTGTGAACACTTTTAACAAAACAAATTTTGTTTTTGTTTGAATTCCACTGAGAGCTTAGTGGATAATGAGCATAGTGAACAACTCACATAGTTGTGGCATTTGATGCACTGGATGAGGCACACCACATGTTGTGATATTCCTGTGTAAGACCTTTTAATTTTGAAAGGTGTGTTGGGCAGGGGGGTGTTGATTGTCATAGCAGTGGTGATATATCCGCAGGTTTTACATCTTTGTTCTGGGAGGAATTTGTGCCACTTTGATTCGGTGTGTCCTGGTCTGTCGGGAGTTTGCTTCTGATGATGAACTTGGTTAGGTTGGAGGGTTGTTTTGAGGCTAGAAGAGAAAGTTAAGGATGTGGTCGCATCCTTGTAACTGTAGCTGTTTGAATATACCCTATATAGGTTTCAGTGTGGTAGGTGACAACTAGCGATGTGTGTCCAGAGGTTTCCCCCCACACACAGATATTGAAGCAGGTTCTCTTGTGGTATTTGGGTTGCCTGTTCCATGATGCAATCTACTTCTCTGATGGTGTTCTTATTTAGTGAAGGTAGTTTTTAAGTGTGTTTAGGTGTGTATCATGGACTTGCTCTTCTGAGCAAATATCTGAGTGCCTACTGTACATAACTGATTTTTTTTTTTTGTATGTCTGAGGTGATTGCTGGAACTGTAGGGATAAATGTGGTGGTCCATGGGTTTTCTGTATACAGTCACTTGTAAGGTTCCATTTTTGAAGCTGGCATCCAGGAGGTTGATGCTGGTGTGAGTGTTCTAGAAAGAGTTTGATGGTTGGCTGGTGGTTGTTGAAGTTGTGGTGGAAATCTGAGGGAGTTTAGGTCATTTGTCAAGAGGATGAAAATATCATTGATGTATTTCAGGTGTAGTGTTGGTTTTGTGGTATGTTTTCCCAGAAATTCTTCCTCGAGGTGGCCCATGAAAAGACAGGCATATTGGGAAGCCATTCTAGCAGCCATGGGTCTTCCTATGGTTTGGACAAAGCGTTTGTTGTTAAATGTGAAGTTTGTTATATGTAAGAATTAATGGATGTTATTTTGTAGGTATTTGAGGCAGGCAGTGATTCTGTCCTGGTGAGGGAAGTTGGTGTATAGGGAGGTGACATCCATAATGGCCAGAATGGTGTTCTTGGGGAGAATGTTAATGTTGTAGTTTCTGGAGGAAGTTGATAATGTCTTGATGACAATTGGTCCTTGGCATGGTGAGAGGTTTGAAAATGGTTTCTATGAATGCTGATGTTTCTTCAGAAAGAGTGCCATAGTCAGACCACTCATGTCTGGCCGTATTCCCCTGTTTGTGTATCTTGGAAAGTATGTAGAAGGCTCTTGGGATCAGGCTGTGGGGAGGGATGAAGTTGTAGAGATTCTCTTGAAGTTGTTTGGGGAAAAGTTTGATGGTATCCTTCAATTCCTGTTTAAATTGTGCTGTGGGGTCTCCCTTTAGGTTCCTTATAGTAGGTGGTGTTAGAGTTGTCTGTTGGCCTCATAGTCGTCATGATTAAGGGCTATGATAACTTTTTAGGACAACTCATCAGGAAAATCTTATTCAGTGAAAAAAGGTTCTAATAAAAAAAATGTTCAAATGCTAATGCTGCAACCTCCCATTTGTTCTAATGGCAGTTCAGTCTGAGTAAAGAGTGCAGGATCCTCAGATAAGCTTCATGTAGGATAGGGTTAGATTGTGCTCTCCTCTTATATGGCTGTGCTACTGAATTAAAATCTCAGTAGCAATATGCCAAAAGTAAGTAGGCAGAGCCATAGCTGTGCTAGCCAGTGAAACTGGGTGAGTGTGCTATAGACCTTTTAATGCGTCTACATTAGGGGGTTTCACCAGTTTAACTAGATAAATCAGTGCAGCCTTTCCTGTATAGACAAGGCCCCAATTTACAACATGCTATTGAGCTCCTTGCTGAAGGTGAATGCCCTGGCCTAATTCTCCACTAGTGTATGTTGTACAAAATGGAAGTAAGTTATGACCCAAGTGATTTGAAAAGTTGTACACCCATTTTACACTCTCTCTACATAGATGTAAATAACCACAAGACACAGGCAGAATCAGATCCAATGCACCCTAATGTAGTGTTAAAAAGATATTACCTCACCTACCCTGTTTCTCTAAAAATCATTGGCAGATAAATAGGCAGATTCACAGCCCCTTGGCTGACATAAATTGACCATAAATGTCTGATAGACAATTCCTTTTACGAAGGGGATTCAGTGCTAGCACATCTGAACTAAAACTGGGCTCTCTGCTTCTGTTCCTTTCATGAGAAGTATGACTGGGAAGGAAGGAGGTATTTCAGGAGGATGTTGGGGTGAGTGGGGGTATGATGGAGCTCTTCTTGTTCTAGCAATCCTGCATTATCCAAGGCCAGTAGCAGTCACTTTAAACTGTGTAGGGAGCAGGGCCAGCTCTGAGACTGAGAGCCACAACCAACTCCTTGATTCCCGCCTTCCCCACTCCCTCTCAACCATTCAGCTTCTCCTGAGAAAAGCAGAGAACCTGCCCATATCTAGATTCACCAAGGGCAAGTCATGCCTGACCAACCGGATTGCCTTCTATGATGAGATTAACTGCTTTCCCCATATCCACAGAGCTACTTATGTGGTATATCTTGACTTTAGCAAAGTTTTTGATACAGTCTCCCACAGTATTCTTGACAGCAAATTAAAAAATATGGATTGAATGAATGGACTATAAGGTGGATAGAAAGCTGGCTAGATTGTTGGGCTCAATGGGCAATGATCAATGGCTCAATGTCTAGTTGGCAGCTGGTATCAAGTGGAGTGCCCCAGGGGTTGGTCCTGGGGCTGGTTTTGTTCAACATCTTTATTAATGATCTGAATGATGGAATGAATTGCACGCTCTGCAAGTTCTCAGATGACACTGAACTGGGGGGAGAGGTAGATAAGCTGGAGGGTAGGGATAGGGTCCAGAATGACCTAGACAAATTGGAGGATTGGGCCAAAAGAAATCTGATGAGGTTCAACAAGGACAAGTGCAGAGTCCTGCACGTAGGACGGAATAATCCCAGGCACTGCTACAGGCTGGGGACCGACTGGCCAAGCAGCAGTTCTGCAGAAAAGGACCTGGGAATTACAGTGGATGAGAAGCTGGATATGAGTCAGCAGTGTGCCCTTGTTGCCTAGAAGGCTAACAGCATATTGGGCTGCGTTAGTAGGAGCACTGTGAGCAGATCAAGGCAAGTGATTATTTCCCCTCTATTTGGCACTGGTGAGGCCACATCTGGAGTATTGTGTCCAGTTTTGGGCCCTCGCTACAAAAAGGACGTGGAAAAATTGGCGTATCTAGTGGAGGGCAACAAAAATGATTAGGGGGCTGGGGCACATGACTTATGAGGAGAGGCTGAGGGAACTGGCCTTGTTTAGTCTGCAAAAGAGAAGGGTGAGAGGAGATTTGATAGCAGCCTTCAACTACTTTAAAAGTGGGGGTCCAAAGAGGATGGAGCTCAGCTGTTCTCTGTGGTGGAATCTCCATCCTTAGAGGTTTTTAAAGCCCATCTTGACAAATCCCTGGCTGGGATGATTTAGTTGGTGTTGGTTCTGCTTTGAGCAGAGGGTTGAACTAGATGACCTCCTAAGATCTCTTCCAGCCCTAAGATTCTATAAAGACTTGATGGATCAAATTTTCCACCTTTGATTTGACAAATGTGTGCAAGTGTCTGCATCCACAAAACTGTTCACTTGATCTGTATGCGCCAATGGGAGTTTCCATCTGCAAACTTGTTGGTTTGAAATCACAAATTATCTTCTTTTTGAACAAAAGTTTTGTTCACCTTTAATATAGATGATTCAGAATGTTGAATAATCTAAGTTTTTGATTACATGATTAATTCACTAACGTAGAAGTGAGAGGTTATTGCTACAGAGAGACTATCAATTTGTAAGGATTTTTAAAATGTTGCAGTGATAGAAGTGGGAAAGTGACCGGGAAGGTGCCTTTTCAGTCCTGATTATCATTGTGGGATTCCTTTCTACTTCTTGTGTGGCTGGAGTTTCTGAGTGGGATTAACATTAAAAGTGTGATTCAGGCAGCCCCTCAGCGCCATGTGGCAGAAGGTACATCATATCATAAGTCTCATCAGGCCTGACACATTGTCATAATCTGTATCTAAATTGTTTTATGTAAGGTGTCATATGTAAACTGATATCACTTGTCATTAATATTATTGTGTAATATAAGTATTGGTGGTGTATAAAGAATTATAGATGTGTGCTGGAAATATATTCCTAAAATGTATTTGGCAGACAGTGCATAAGCCCAGACTGTCTCTAGACAAAGGAATGTTGTTTGCAGCCTTGATTGTCTCTAATGTAAATTAAACAAGGTGAGACCAAAGACAATGCAAAGTACATTTATGTGCACAATAAACATAGCCATCAGGCAAGCAAGTAGGGGAAGATGATGATTTAATAATCTCCAAGGGAAATGGAGACTGCAACCCCATGAAGTCATCTTGCCTCTTGAAACAGGGTCAATGAACTTTGGGAAGACATAAGCAGAGGCAAAAGGTCATTTTGTCATCCATTGCTGAGGGGATGATCAGGTACAGCATTCTTCAAGCCTATGAAAGTTGGGTCTCCCAGTCTGGAGTACTAGGAATGCTGAATTTGATGTAAGTAAGGAAACTGCTCAGGCAAAGATTGTAACTTGCCAGAATTAAGTTTTTTAATTACTAGAAAGCATGTTTTGTTTGTTTTAACCTTTCCTATCTCTCTCACTCTTATTTGAAAATACTTAAACCTATTTTCTGTGAATAAACTTATTGTTGACTTATTCCGAAACCATCTCCGTGCTGTGTATTAAACTGAAGTGTGAGTCTTCAGCTAAGCTATGAGGCTGGTGTGTGCCCTGTCTCTTTGGAGTGAACTGGTTAACTTCTGTGAAAGTCCAGAGAGAGGGACTGGATATTGCAGGGGAATGATTTTGTGGTGACTCAGGTTGCTGGTATCTCCTTGCAAGGAGTAACCATGCTGCTGGAAGCCAAGTGAGAGGCTCCCATGCTATGAGCAGACTGCTGGTGTCGGGGTTCTGAGCCAAAGCAGCACAGCACAGAAGCAGTTAGGGCAGGGGTGGCTCTTCAGAAGTTAATATCCGGCTCCTCGTATAGACACTGACTATGGGCTGGAGCTATAGGTTCCAACTTTTCAGTGTGCCAGGGGGTGCTCATGGCTCAACTTCAGCTCTGCCACAGGCCCTGCCCCCTCTCCACTCCTTCCTGCCTCCTTCCCTGAGCCTGCCGTGCCCTCACTACTCCCTCTCCCTACCCCAGAGCCTCCTTCATGCCACAAAACAGCTGATCAGGAGGTGCGGGGAGGGAGAGGGAGGCGCTGACTATCAGGGTTGCCAGTGGGCAGGAGGTGCTGGGAGCGGGGGTGAGGGAGAGCTGATGGGGTGGGGAGACTGCTGACATATTACTATGGCTCTTTGGCAATGTACATTGGTAAATTCTGGCTCCTTCTCAGGCTCAGGTTTGCCACCCCTGAGGTAGGGTTACCGGCAGTGGTGAGACAATCCTTTACTGGCCTGAATGAAACCTCACAGCACCACAAAAAGATCTATTAAAGATTTTTCCAGACATGGGGTAGATTCAGGAGTCTAATGTCAGCACATCATTTTGCCAGCAAGAGACCTGGATTTGGAACTTATACTATAACTTTTGTGCTTCTTTCCATCCAGCTTGTGCTGCAGAGAACCGTGTGGATCAAATATTGCAGTGTAGGATGGACATGTAGTTAGGGAAGCACTATAACGGTTCTTTACTCAGTGAAGTAGGAGTTGATTAGCACTTTCCTTGTGTCTAGGGGCATGCTTTGGGTGGTATTGATCTTATGCGGTGGTCCCCAACCTTTTTGTGGCCAGCAGCACATTCATGTTTTCAGAAGAGTGGTGGGTGCCAACAATTTTTCAAGGCTTATTTTGTATTTGTACATTAAATAATACGAAAAAAATGATATTTAATATTACATAATATATGAATCCATAAGATAAAAAGGGTAATTTTACATGTAAAAGGTATTAATTAAATTATTCGGCAATTACTTTTTCACTTTACCATGTGAATTTGCTCTTTTTATCTACCTGTAAGAAAACTTAAGGAGTTTTTACAAAATAAATATTATAAACAGTTTTCATCTTATTTTAAAAAAGTAAAACATTGTTGAACTTCTGGTCCAAATATATTTATTATTCTTACTTTAACATAGAATGAAGCCTGCAGCCCTGGAGTTCTCTGTCCCCGGCTGGTGCGGGGCCCCGGCTTCTCTCCCCTGCTGGGCACTAGGTGGGCGTACCACGTTGGGGACCACTGATCTTATGGATAGTATGTTCCTCACTGGCAACAGAATCCAATGGTTATCACATAATGGTGATATTTATGCACTGTGCCTCCAGCTCTCATGCACATTTTCTCAGAGGCACCCAGCATCTACTGGGTACACAGTATAACTTACATTACAAACACCTGATGCAAAGTCTTAAGACTGACATTTCCTTGGAAGGAAAAGGGAAATAAAAGGGAGTTATCCATAAAGAAAACAAACTTTAGTCAGATTGTCAAAAAAATAAGTTTTCTCACTTTCTGCAACCATGACTGGAATTCCCAGCCACCGATAGCCATACACATGTAATTTGCTGTTAGTCTTTTTGGGAAAGGCCTTTTTCCCCCCTCCCTACAACCCAAGGCCAGCAGAACAGTGTAGCAGATTGTGAGGTCAACATAACAGTGAGTCTTAAACGGTAGAAATCAATACATTAGAGGCCACATTTACAAATGTGTTTAGGAGCCTAAAGACGGGCACCTAACCAGCTATGGTGCATTTTGAAATCCCACTAGGCACCTATTTGTTTCTCCAGGCTCCTAAACAGTTTTGAAAATCTGGCCCTGAGTTTAATAGTCAGAAAAAAAACTGCTAGGCTCCAAGTGAACTTATAAGTTGTAGTTTTTAGGACCTAACAACAAGACTTTTTTTTCTTTGAACCTAACTAAATGTAAATTGCTGAGCAACTCACAAACAGCAACCAGTTTAGATAAGTGCTCTCCTTCCTATTGGACAGTTTTTATCGTTTAATGAGTAAGGGTAATTGGTTTTATGACAAAGGCACTGGATGTGGCCTAATCAGCTAATTAGGCTACAAGCTGGAGGCAGCTAACTAAGGACAGGCTCACCTGTGCAGGAACAGGCATCGTCAGCTACATGACTTTATAAATGTCCTAGGGGCTGTTGCTGCCTAAAGAAGTAGGCTGTAGTCAGTCCCTGAGGGTATGTCTACACTACGGGATTATTCCGATTTTACAGAAACCAGTTTTTTAAAACAGATTGTATAAAGTCAAGTGCACGCGGCCACACTAAGCACATTAATTCGGTGGTGTGCGTCCATGTACCAAGGCTAGCATTGATTTCCGGAGCGTTGCACTGTGGGTAGCTATCCCGTAGCTATCCATAGTTCCCAGTCTCCCCCGCCCATTGGAATTCTGGGTTGAGATCCAATGCATGATGGAGGCAAAAACTAGTGCGGTGATTCTGGGTAAATGTTGTCACTCAATCCTTCCTCTGTGAAAGCAACGGCAGACAATCATTTCGCAGCCCTTTTTCCTGGATTGCCCTGGCAGACGCCATAGCATGGCAACCATGGAGCCTGTTTTGCCTTTTGTCACTGTCACCATATGTGTACTGGATGCTGCTGACAGACATCGCGGTACTGCAGTGCTACACAGCAGCATTCATTTGCCTTTGCAAGGTAGCAGAGATGGTTACCATCCCTATTGCACTGTCTGCCATGCCAATTGGCGATGAGATGACGGTTAGATGACGGATTTATCATTCGTTTGTATGCAGTCCTGTACCGTCTGCTGCTGTCATGGGTGCTCCTGGCTGGCCTCGCTGAGGTCGGCGGGGGTTCGCATGGACAAAAATGGAATGACTCCCCAGGGTCATTCCTTCTTTATGTTTTGTCTAAAAATAGAGTCAGTCCTGCCTAGAATATGGGCAAGTGTACTAGAGAACCAGAGAGCACAGCCACTCCGTGTCAGAGCCCAGAGATCCTGCAGAAATGATGAGCTGCATGCCATTCTAGGGGGTGCCCCTGCAACAACCCCACCCGTTGCTTCCTCCTCCCCAACCCTCCTGGGCTACCGTGGCAGTGTCCCCCATTTGTGTGACTTTCCCCACCCCCCCCCCCTCTTCCCACCACCCCTCCCTTCTTCTCCCCCCATCCCTCCCCCATCCCTCCCTCTCCAGACCCCCCCCCCTCCCTCTCTCTTCCCCACTTTCTTCCCCACCCCCCCTCCTCACAACCGCCAGTCCTTTTTTTCCCCTTCCCTTTCCCACCTCTCCCCCCCGCCATCAGCACCTCCCCCCCGCCTCTTCTCTCCCTCTCACTTCCCCCTCCCTCCCCCCCCACCCCATTTACTCCTCTCTCCCCGCCCCTCTCTCTCAGATCCCCATCTTCGCCCCTCCTCCTCCCACCTCTCCCACCCAGCTCTCCTTCTCGCTCTCTCCCCCCCCCCTTCCCCCCACCCCCCTCCTTGCTCCTCCCAGTCCACCTCCCCCCTCCGTCCCGCCCCCCCCCCCCCTCATGCCCTCCTTCCCCCTCCCCCCACTCCTCCCTTTCCCCCCCCCCCCTCCCCCTCTCTCCCCCTCTCTTTCCCACCCATTACCTCTCTCCGCCTCCCCCTCCCCCTTCCCCCTCTCCTCCCTATGCCCCCTCTCTCGCATTCTCCCCCCTCGCCCCTCCTCCAGTACCCTCTCCCCTTCCATGAGGCTCATTTGGATTCTTTGGCTTTCCGTTACGTTGTGTCACGCAGCCACGTGCTGTATGTCCGTGCTGTGGCCTCTGTCTTTCAGAGGCCTGAGATCTTTTTCAAATGTCTTGTCATTTTGTCTTCTGTAACGGACTCGGGATAGAACAGGATTTGGTCTACCCGTAAACGCAATCAGATCGAGTGTATCTCTCTGTATGGTCCATTGACTGGATCGCTCTTATTTTTGGTATTTGGGGACTTTCATCGCCCACCCGTGCTGATCAGAGCTCCATGCTGGACAAACAGGAAATGAAATTCAAAAGTTTGTGGGGCTTTTCCTGTCTACCTGACCACTGCATCTGAGTTCAGATCGCTTTCCAGAGCAGTCACAGTGGTGCACTGTGGGATACCGCCCAGAGGCCAATACTGTTGAATTGCGGCCACACTAACCCTAATCTAACATGGGAATACCGATTTCAGCATTACTCCCCTTGTCGGGGAGGAGTACAGAAATCAGTTTAAAGAGCCCTTTATATCGTTATAAAGGGCTTCGTTGTGTGGATGGGTGCAGGGTTACTTCGGTTTAACGCTGCTAAATTTGGTTTAAATGCATAGTGTAGACCAGGCCTGAGTAGAGGGACTGGAGGCTGGCAAACCCGGAGGTGGGAATGCCAGATATGTAGGACGAATCTCAGGGAAACAGGAGCAAGAAGTAGGACCTACAGGGACTGTGGCTGCTTGTTAGTGTCCCTGGAATGGCACCCAGTGTAGAGAGAGGGCCTGGATTCCTCTGCTAGCCACAGGGAAGTGGAAAGGGTGTTGGAGGCGCCAGCCAGGAAGTCTGGAAAGACTGTGAATTCCCTGGAAGGGGAAGACTGTCATTACCTGACTGGAGGGCTCAGCCACAGAGAGGCACTGCAGACCTGGAAGTGAGTGGGTCAGTACAGTGAGACAAGATGGAAGAAGACCACACCAGAGGGAGAGTTCAGGCTGGCAGAACTAATCCCCAGGATGGTGGGTAGGAGGTGTTGTCTGTGGTGAGTGGACCCTATGATAGTCTGTCTCATCTATGTAAATTGAAGCTCTCTGAGCAGGAACTGTCTCTTAAGTGTGGGGACAGACTTGAGCACAATAGGATTCTGAACTTAGTTGGGGCTACTACTGTAATATTACTACTGGTGAATGGAAGTTATGAATTTAAATTCCCCATAATCACATCAGTAATATTAATGCCAGACACTAGAATAGACACAGCTAAGATTCCAGCTACTATTTGTGTGGTCTAAAGGCAACTGCTGTAACAGGTTGGCTAAAGAGAATATTCCTTTTAAGTTCATTTGAAGGAACCATGCAGAGTTCCTCTTAGCTGGAAGTGTGTCTATGTATTTCTTATAGTTTCAGCCAAAAAGAAATTTAAATAGGTAACTCATTGGTTTTCTCTGCAGTTTAGTTTATGTTCAAAATTCATGTTAAATCAATATTACATTAGATAGAAACTGGATGATTCAGAAACAAGTGAATCACTTTTCTTTTCACCTTCACATTCAGTGTGAAAGACTGGAAGCAGTTTTGACTTAATCATTATTTCTAAAAATATTATTGGAGACTGATGGTAAGAGAATAATTCCCAAGGGGAGGTTCATGTTTTCTTTTTCTATAAATATAGAATTTTGAAGCCACTAACTTCAGCACTGTTTCCAGATTGGGAAGCTTGAATATGTTCAATAGATCTTTAGAACATTTTTCTTGCATTGCTTTTATTGGGTATGTTTTATAGTACAATGGGGATCAAGCTTATAAAGCACTATGATGGCAGGACTGAAATAAGGTTGATATCATTGTTTCAAAACATTTTGAACTTTTCTTTGTAATCAAGTTGTCCATATCACACGAGCTCTTGTCCGTCAAAAGCTCATACTGTTAGACTAGTTTGCTTACCCATTGCCATTTGTATATATGCGGGTGTATATCTCCAAGTAATTTAATTTTTTATAAACACCAGTTTTCACAGCACATTTTTGCACAAATTTAAATCATGACTTCTTCTATCTGCAGATCCTCAGACTAAAGGAATCATGCGTCTTCTGTTTCAGAGCTGTTGTCTTCCATCACATTAGTGATCCATAGACCTCGGGATTGAAATTTTACCATTAAGTTGTAATGTTTTCTTTAGTACTGTCTCAGTGGCAAAACTATCTTGGTTCGATTGAAATAATAGCCTAATTGATAATCCCCCTCTTTTCCTTTCCTTTTTTTATACTAGCCAGGGAGACAAGGTGCGAGAATATGCTATATGGGCAACAATTCAGAGCAGTAGAAAATATTCTTAAGGGAAAGGGAAGGACTGACTCTCACAGAGAGCAAAGCAGTTTTTTCAAGGTGATGCCTGTCTATGAAATCTGTGGTTCAGCTTTGATGCAATCAACAGAAATGGACTTTTTCCACATGCAATGGTCACCTTCACGCTAATTAAACACTTGGGTGTTGCCTAATACACCTTTACATGGACAAAATGTGTCTCCACTCCATGAAATCAGCATTTCAAAGAAGCAGAAATGGGATGCATGCAGGAGAGAAAGGGTTGAAGATTCACAATGGACTCATCATCTCCTATCTTTATCATGTGCAGGGATTTTCACCTATTTTAAGGAATATACTGTTTTCAGATATAATGGGCCAAATCCAGAGTATTTACTGCAAAAATATTGTTACAATACTAAACAATCTGTTTTTAATACATTTGTAAAAATGATGTTAAATTTAAGTCCAGATTCTGTAAACATCATCATGGCTAGCCTCTCTGGTACTACTCAAGGCACTATATCTAGTAGGAAATGTTTGCAGTATGTTCTTTACATCTTAAACCTATATGGAGTTTTGACACTGACTTGCCTAACAGTACTGCCCCTTCTGGTATTAATGAAACCTTTAACCATTCTGGGCCAAATTTTGTTCTTGCTTCTCATGCAAGTAGTACGGTAATTATTTGTATTTTCGGTAATGTCCAGTATTCTCCAAGCAGAGTGTGCACTATACAGACACATGGGAAAACATCATCCATGCACAAATCTATTGTAGAATGATGTCAAAACTGAGGGTTACAAACAACATAAAGGAAGTGAAATTGTGCTGGTAGAGGGGGTGAACGCTTTGAATAATACTAGGATCTGGGGTGGCTGCTTAGGAGAGTTAGTGCATAGCCTGATGGTAGTGACTGATTTTAAATGGTGAAATTAATATATTAAAAATCAATATATATCTTGATATTGGCAATCTCACTAGCCTTGCAGCCATGCAATGGGGTTACTTAAATGGGTAATGAAAAATATTTGGTCCTCTGTGGTGTGGACTCTGTAAGTTTTTGGCCAGTTATTTATGGGGGCATTAGTAAATCACCGCCTCAAATAAATCTGAATGAAAGTGTTAATGAAGACAATTACAAAAGGTCCTTAATCTATAGTTTTGGCCAGGAACTTCATTGTAATGTAGCACACTGTTTTCAGATCTTTCCCTGGCTCTAAGCTATTTGATAGTTCTTCTTCCTCTTTTACGAAGTGTGTGTGTTGGGGGGGGCGGGGGGGGGCTAAATTGAATACATGTCAATCTGGTTGTTAGCTGGAGTATGAGTACATTCAAAGATTTCAGACTTAACAGGTTCACTTTAATAAGCTTTTCCTTCTTAGATCCCAACATTCTTTGTAAAGGTGAGTAAGCATTATGTAGAGAAGTAAGCATTATCTCCATTTACACTTGAGATGACGGAAGGATGCATCGAAGAAATCACTTACTCAAGTCATTGGCAGCGCTGGGATTAGAATCCAAATCTCTTGTGTTCTAATCTCGTGCCTACTAGCAACATACTGTCTTTCTTACATATGAGACAAAAATATAAAATGAGGGAACAATGCAGGAAGCTTACAAGGCTGTGGGAATCCCTGATTTAACATAACGGTTTCTAGAACACCCATGTCATGATCTTACATTTCAGATATTAATAATTTACAATAAAATATATTAGCATCCACACTAGATTCTGTGCAGCTGTACAAAGGGATTTGAGTGGGGAAGAAAAATGAAAGAGAATGCAAGGAGTCTATTTCCTTGCATGTCTATGCAGAGCCAAGGCACAGCTGCACTTCTTGCACTCAAAGTGCAAGAATCGTGCAAAGCTACTGTTGCTGGTAACTTATAATGGGCAGGGATGATCTGTGTTATGGCCTCCCCTGAATATTAGCAGCCTGAGCACAAGGTGGTGGACACTGCATCCTCTAAAAGGTGGTATAGTACCTGCATCTCCTGTATTTCCTGGAGCTCTGGAACAAGGTTTGAAATAACTGTAGTCTTTACATCATGCTGTATGATGTCTATTTGTGTGGGTTGTTGTGGAAGGTGATTAATGGGGCTTAGATATGTATGAGGGAAAGGCATTTTGTTGAGGCTGCTCTGCTGGAGATAGATTGCTATTTAATTGAATTTTTGTTCCTATGATGTGTGACAAGGATGTCCTTTTAGTATAATGTGAATCAAAATAATAAACAAATCCATCTGTAAAACTAGATGAATGATTTTTACCATAAGCAAAATCTGAAAGTAGATAAGATTTACCCATCTTCCTTTGTGTGGTTTATGACTTGCATCTGGAGAAGCTGAGGCTCAGAAAAGTTAAACATTATGGTTAGAAGGCATTGCATTTGAATGGGTTATGCTTTGTCTGGGTAATCATGTGATCTTGGGTCTAATCCTTGTTCTAATACTGACTTGATATGTGCCTTACTTCTGAGCTTCAGTTCCCCATCTGTAAAATGGAAGTGATTATATTCACTTCCTAAATGAAATTATATAAATGGCTATCAAGTTGAAAGAATTATTAAGTCCAGTAAGTGACTGAAGGGGAGGATTGAATTTAACATTCTAGCTCTCAGACCTGCATTTAGACCATGTGGATTTTGGGAGTCACTTTTTTGTTCTGTTGGAACTTGAAAAATCTTGCATATGAAATTGCATGAAAAAGGCTTTTCAAGTATTTGCATGTGTACATTTTTACCTTTTAATTCTTTTCCAAGTTTTTGTTATGCAGCACTTCAAACAGTTCTTGAAATATCAGGTAATGCAAAAGAATCAAAATATCTGGGATGCAAAATTTTTCCAAACTACATTTTGCATAATTTTGTACTTTCATAAACCATTTGGCACCAATTTTGTCATGTTCTAAGTTCTTAGGGGAGAGAATCCCATATTTTCAGAAGCTTGTTTAGAACTAAAATGAACCAGAAGTATGAGAGCTCTATTTTAAGATTGAAAGCTTCATCATATTGCTTTTGTAAGATTGTCAAATTCTTAAGATCTTTCCATTTCTCCCAAAATGAGATGGAAAACTAATATAACTATCCCAGTGAGAGAAATGTCAGTCTCAAATGTAAGTTGTCTACTTGGTATATGCTCATCTGAAACACTGAACCAGCAACAGTAAACCATAGATAAGAAACTGTGTTTCTTTATTTGCTTAACTTCTCATATCACTCCTCTATTTACTTATGAAAGAATGATTGTTCTCAACATTCAGACTGAGTGTTACAATCTTTTCTAAACTTTCCATTTATAGTAAGCAATTATATAATAAATGTTCTGAGTATCAGGTTTTCTAAAATAAAAATAGAAAATCAATGTGCTAGGGAGTCTCTCTGACTGAAGAGGGCAGTGGTGTCTAATATGACACAATCACCTCATTTTCAGCCAAATGCCTTTTATTTCTCACTAGATTTCCTTTGATGGATAATCTGAAAGTCTCCCATTACTGGTTTAGAAATGCTTTATGCAATTACACTTCAGAAAATGGTACTTCTCTACATTAGCTTGTAGAAAATACCAGAGTCCCAACAACCAATGCATCAGAGTGCTCCTGAAATTAACTGCAAAGTCTGCTTTGAGGTTTCAGCAGTTATTTCTATTCACCTAATCTTTTTGTTCCTTATCTGTTTCAGATATGGAACAAAATGCTTGCATTTCTTTTCAGTTTGTCTCCTATTTTAGAGCTGTTTTCTATAGGTTTAGAATAATTAGGACAAGCATTAGACAAAGACATTTTAAGTATATTTTTTGAGAAGTTTGTCCTTCAAAAAAGTGATTTATGGATTTCTCTATTTGGATACCAGAGCTGAGGTATCTTGGATGTGATTTTCCGCCCCACCCCCAAAAGTGCTAAGCACTGTACCCTCTGAAAATCAGGTGCCTTTAAGGTGTTTCAAGTTAAGTGCTCAAAATCGCTAGGTAATTTTGAAAATCATGACAAAAGAAATAGAATGAAATCTGAAATGAATGTTTCCCTTTTGAGTAAGGTTTACTGCTTTATGGAAAGGGGAGAAGGTATAAAACCCAAACTCCAAAAGACTACTTATAGCAAACAACCTTTCTGTTAGAATGAATGGATGTAAAGCTGTAAAGAGCAGAGGCAAATGGCAAAGTGAAAAAAAGATGTATTTTGTTTGTTAGGATTTTTTTCTTGCCAATGTTTTTACAGTTTTCACTGCCTTTGGGTAGCAGACAATTTGCTAAAGCTCTTGAGAAATCCATTGAGTTAATTGAATTTTTTTTTATTTTTAGTGGTAGTCTTTCCCTGTATCTGCCTTCTCTGACCCAAATGGTGCATTTTAACTGTAGCATCTAATGATGCAATGGCATAAAATTCTAATTAAATTAGAAACAAGCTTTTTTTAAAAAAATTTTTGAACAAGCCAAGTTCCTATAATTAAGGCGTACTTCTTAGCTGAATTTTTTTCCAGCCAGTTGATTACGTTTTCAAACATCTTGCCAAACTGGCAAAAAAATCCTCAAGCTTTCAGGTTAAAATTATAGATGTCTCTGTGAAACACTTCTAATTAGCGGACCTCATAATACGCTGAGGTTGATGTATGCATGGATTTTTGATTGAGCTATTTTTTCTTTTTCTTTCACTTTTTTTTTTTTTTTTTGTCTTGTTCACGTGACACAAAATGGACTGGCTTTGGGGAGAGAACTGGCACAGTGCCCTTCACTGCAACATCATGGGCCACATGTATTTTGGCTTTTCCTGGTGGTGGCAGGAGATATCAAACCCAGACACTTCTGATGTAAGTTGAAAAAAGAGGTCCTCTAGCCAACACATGGTCACTTTTTTTTAAATTTGAAGTTTGTGAAAGGTGATTTTTAGTAGTTTTTCATGAGGAGGAAAGAGAAAAACAACTTTGCTTTGAATCTGACTATCCTCTGTGCAGCACCAGACTTCCTTCTATGCACTAAAAAGAATTGGGAGAAGATGCTGTTGAATACACTACATTTTTGGCTTTCTAGTATGCTAAACCTGATGTGCAAAATATCATTCCAAAGCCCTCAGGTCATACTATATAAATACCACAGAACTAATATATAAATTATTTAAAACAAGAAGAAAACCCTAATTCAGACAGAGTATGCTAAGTCCAGCAATGACTTGATAGAAATGCAGTAAGTAATTCTAGTTAGAGGCAAATCAAAATGAGATTTGTCTTATACGGAAATATGATGTACAGTATGTCTTCATACTGTGTGTGCAGAGGGAAAGCTTTTAAACATTTGGGCTCAATGTGAGAAATACAAATTAAGACAATCACTACACAGTCTTATTCAGTTAATGTTATGAATAGTGCTTTAAAGGTTGTGGAATGAAGGCGGTAAGGAAATAGAGTGTGCTCTGTTTCTTGGAAAAACTGTGGAAGTGATAAATGATTCTCAGAGGTAATGCTAAAAACACATGGAATACAGCAACTACATTTGTAGAAAGCTTGCTGTAAAGTCCCTCCCATGGCTTTCATAAATATACTTCTGATTAAGCACCACTGCTTTCAAGAAACTCTACACATAATCGAAATGGGGTTTTGTTTCGCTGTTATGACTGTGGTTTTTATGTGTAGTCTGCATGACTAAGATTGAGCACTAAGAAGTTTGATTTTAATGTACAAATGAGAGAAAATAAAATGTTCAGCTCTTTAGTTAAAGTAAAAAGGCTTCCCTCAACCATGATCCAAGCTTCAGATAAAAAGGAAATGGGCTGTCTTTCACAATCATCTTCAGAGAGCAAAACCAGATTCTTGTGCTCATATGTTCCAAACACTGATTTATATGTTCCTTCTTGCAAGAGGAAGTCTGTTTTTGCCTAGTCTGTGCTCTTCCACTATCCCTTGTTCATTGCTTGTAAGGCAGACGGGGGGGAGGGGGGGGTTATATTTTTTTCCACTGGTTCCGCATGGCTCTAAAGTGAGATTCACCTTTGAAAGTGCACCTAGAATTGGATTCTTTATTGATATGTGGAAAAGAAGGGACTATTGAATTCTGCCATTCCAAAGCAGATTAAAGAGGTGAAGTTTAATAGGGAATTTTGGACAGAACAAGGACTTGATCTTGTGAGGAGGTGAGCACCATTAACTCCCAGCGAAGCCTCCCAGAATATCTTTGAACCCTGGAGAATTGAGTCTTATATCAACCATGCAAGCATTCCTTTCCATAGCACATACATTTCCCTAATTCTACAGTCTATTGTTAATGAGGGGATTATGTTGTTCCTATGCAGATGTTAGGTTTATACCAATACAAATTTCCTCTGGCAAAACATTTGTCTAACAAATCACAGGTATTTTTTCAAAATGAGTCAACCCAATCTGTGATTAACACATTTTTTAAAAAACAGACCCAAATGTGACCCACTGACAACAGTTAAAATGATGCCTTCTGTCCTTCTTGACTAACCTGGAGAATTTCCTTTCGGATGACCATTCAATGAATAGCTGCAGTGAGCCTTATCTCTCATCTCCAACCCTGTGTTAGCTCTAATAATCTGCATAGGCCTAACACACACTTTCTGCTATGCATTCTACCTACAACTGAAAACACAAAACCACATGATACCTGTAGCTGCTGCTTTAGCCCATCTCCTAAATGGGAATGACTGAAGAGAGCACATCACTCCAGTGCTCCATATACTTTAGTGGCTCCCAGTTCAGCTCCACATGTGCTTGAAGGAATTGATTCTCATGAAAGCTCAGACCAAATTCATTAGCATCTACCACACCTTCTTTGAACCACTGTAATAAGCTACAGTCTCCAGAGACAATGACTAATGGTCCAGGAAGAGAAACTTTGTGTTTGAGGGCATTTTCAGTGGAAGGTCCAAGGTTATGGAATTCTATTCCACCAGTGATCAGTGTGAGCTAAGTGTAGGAGAAACTGCAAGGCACTCTTCAAAGATCTTCCCACAACAGAAGCACTTTAGTTTGACCCAACGTTGACCTGAAGGAAGTCCAGCATCACATTGAAACCCATTAGAGATATAACCTACATGAAGTTTGGGTGAAGAGTCTACATTCTGGTTTTTTGGGTGGTGGTGGGGGAGAGACATTCTGTTTTGTTTCAATACTCTTAACTAATTCTGATTCTTAGATTATCCTTTCTGACACTGTTCAATTTTAGTCAATGGTCATGTTGTGCCAGTCTGCCAGCTTTACCAGTTTTCATTTGTGATCTCAGCCTGTGGGTAAGGTCTTTGAGGGCTGTTCTTTCCCGTGTACATCTGCAAATAATTCTAGTGGTGATTATTAAATGCTGAATTTTTATTTAGAGATTTGGTAAACACTTAATTTTGCAACTCTGTATAAAGATGAAAGTTCTCTTTAAATGTAGATATTTGATAATTGGTACCAGAAGTATTTTTAATGTAAAATATAAGTAAGATTTAGTCATTAAAATATGACACAATAGGGCAAAAATAGGCAAAATGTTGAGCTGGATTCAATCATGTATTCCTAGGGATGAGAGGAATAGATGAAACTTTAAAGTCATCCTGGGTTCTTGTCCTCTTCCAGAGTATGTTCTGTACTTGTTTCTATACTAGGTGTATTTGCTTTCATGTTCCTTTTGTTTATAGGCCTACTTTTGTCCAATGCTGTTACTGATATATGTCAGAGGGATAGCCATGTTAGTCTGTATCAGCAAAAAGAATGAGGAGTACTTGTGGCACCTTAAAGACTAACAAACTTATTCGGGCATAAGCTTTCATGGGTTAAAATGAACTTCATCAAATGCATATAGTGGAAAATACAGGACGGAAGGAGAGAGTGGGAGAATATGAATGGGGGTTGCCATACCATCCTAATTAGACTAAGCAATTAAAGTGGGCTATTATCAGCAGGAGGGGAGGGGGGGAAAACTTCTGTAGTGATAATCAGGATGGCCCATTTCCAACAGTTGACAAGAAGGTGTGAGTAACAGTAGGGGAAAATTGGCATGAGGAAATAGTTTTTAGTTTGTGTAATGACCCATCCACTCCCAGTCTTTATTCAAGCCTAATTTAATGGTGTCCAGTTTGCAAATTAATTCCAGTTCTGCAGTTTCTCATTGGAGTCTGTTGTTGTTGTTGTTGTTGAATTGTGACTTTTAGGTCTGTAACTGAGTGTCCAGGGAGGTTGTAGTGTTCTCTGACTGGTTTTTGAATGTTACAAATCAGATGTCAAGAATTATGTCCATTTATTCTTTTGTGTAGAGACTGTCCGGTTTGGCTAATGTACATGGAAGAGAGGCATTGCTGGAACATGATGACATATCACATTGGTAGACGTGCAGGTGAATGAGCCCTGGATGGTGTGGCTGATGTGATTAGGTCCTGTGATGGTGTCCCTTGAATAGATATGTGGACAGAGTTGGCAATGGGCTTTGTTGCAAGGATAGGTTCCTGAGTTACAGTGTTTGTTGTGTGGTTGCTGTTGAGTATTTGCTTCATATTGGGGGCCTGTCTGTAAGCGAGTACTGGCCTGTCTCCCAAGATCTGTGAGAGTGAGGGATCGTCCTTCAGGATAGGTTGTAGATCCTTGATGTGCTTGAGAGGTTTTAGTTGGGGACTGAAGGTGTCTAATGGTGTTCTGTTACTTTCTTGGACCTGTCCCGTAGTAGGTGACTTTTGGGTACTCTTCTGGCTTTGGCAATCTGTTTCTTCTCTTCACCAGGTGAGTATTGTAGTTTTAAGAATGCTTGATAGAGATCCTGTAGGTGTTTGTCTCTGTCTGAGGGGTTGGAGCAAATGCGGTTGTATCTTAGAGCTTGGCTATAGACAATGGATCATGTGCTGTGTGTGGTCTGGATGAAAGCTGGAAGCATGTAGGTAAGTATAGTGGTGATCTTCCAGAAAACACCATCCTGGCCACTATGGATGTAAAAGCCCTCTAAAACAACATAAAGATGGACTACAAGCCATCAGGAACATTATCCCCGATAATGTCTCGGCAAACCTAGTGGCTGAACTTTGACTTTGCCCTTTCACACAACTATCTCACATTTGGGGACAATGCTGACTTGAAGGTTTACGGCACTGCTATGGGTACCCACATGGCCCTACAGTATGCCAAGATTTTTTATGGCTGACTTAGAACAATGCTTCTTCAGCTCTTGTCCCCTAATGCTCCTACTCTATTTGTGCTACATTGATGACATCATCATCTGGACCCATGCAAAAGAAGCCCTTGAGGAATTCCACCTTGATTTCAACAATTTCTATTCCACCATCAACCTCAGCCTGGACCAGTCCACACAAGAGATCCACTTCCCAGACACTATAGTGTTAATAAGCAATGGTCACAAACACCACCCTATGCCAGAAACCTACTGACTGCTGTTCTTACCTATATACCTCCAGCTTTCATACAGACCACATCACACTATCCATTGTCTACAGCCAAGCTCTAAGATACAACATTAATTGATTAGTCTTGTTAGAGCTGGTATGGCAACCCCCATTTTTCATGTTCTGTGTGTAGGATGTGTGTGTGTGTGGCCTGACTTTTTTTTTTAATAGCCCAAAATAAATTTGTTAGTCTCTAAGGTGCCACAAGTACTCCTCATTCTTGTTACTGATATAATACTCCTGGGGTCATTCTGTGCCAAAAAATTCTGCACACAATATTAAATTCTGCAAGATTTGACTAATTTTATTTGTCAAAATAACAGCTTCAATTATTTTGGCAATTTATTTCAAAATACCTGTCAAAGTGTGTCTAACAATACGGACATGCACACAAATTTCCACAGGAGTAGAGAGCTAAAGAAACCCCTATGACAACCCAGTTCCTGTTTCTCTGTCCCCTTAGCTCCCAGAGCCCAGCTGCAGGGCTAGACAGCCACAATCCTTGTCCTGCCCCCTGCCCGAGACAAGCCAATACGCCAAAACTTCCTCCCTCCCAGAACCCAGTTGCAGCTCTCCCCCTCTCCCCTCCCAGTCCCAGTTACCATCCCCACAGAGCCTGGACACTTGCCCCTAGAGCCCAGGGATCCAGAGGGTCAAACAGGCTGATGCTTGGCCCCAGGCTTGCATGGATTTTCCTGCATGCTGCCATGTCCTTCCTTCAGGGGGTTCTGGGAACTGCAGCTGCCAGGAACCCTCGAACTTCCCTCCCCCTCCTTTGGACGGTGTCTTTGATGTGCAAGCTGGGCTTTACCAGGTCCAGCAGCCCCTAGAGGCAGCCAGAAGCATGGCAGCCTATTTCTATTGGGCGGGGGTGGGGGAGAGGGAGAAAATTCTGCTGGCACAACATTAATTTCTGCAAAATTCTGCATTGTGCAGTGGCACAGAATTCCCCTAGGAGTAATATAAACAAACTGAACACTGCTTGCTGCCCCATAGACATAGATGATATGTATAGTATTTCTTTAAAAAAGACAGTGCTCAGTTTATTTATACCAGTATCCCCATTTAACCAAAATTAGGCCTCTGGTAGGAGGGAATCTGAGACACACAATAACACTTTTGGAAGAAGCCTCAGTAAAGGAAGAACCTTGGGAAACTTTGAATCAGAAGACATTAGAGCTACACAGACCTCTTCAATCTAGCACATGCTAGTTACCGTCTAGGTTGCAACAATTCAAAGTTCCTCACTTTGCCACCTCGAAATAACATTGTTCTGCCGAGAATCCTTCTAAGGGATGGAGGGTTATGAAATATCCATGCCAATCATCCTTGACCTCTGCTGAGACTGCCAGTGAAGGGGTGTGGTGAGATGTTGGTCCTTATGATTTTTTTTTAAACACGTGTCCAGTGACATCTGGACTGATACCACAAATTCACTTTATGCTTTCTGATCACTTGGGTAATGATTTTCAATTCACTACTGACCTACGCTGCTCTGTGCAAGATGTGCAAATTCTACTATTAGTCCTCTGAGCCTTCTGGTTCCCTAGTGCTTAGCAAGGTCAAAACTCTTAACAAGGCCAAAAACTGATAATAGCATGGGTTAGTTATCCCTGTACAAGCCTGCCCAACCCCCTGGTTCTTAACTTCTGTGGCCAGCCCATGCTGCAACATCTTAAAAAGCTGCATTGGTGAAGCCGTAGCACTTAAATGAAGATGCTCCTTTGCCGATGGGAGCGTTTCTCTCACTGACATAACTAATCCAGCTCTCAAAGAGGTGAATTAACTATGTTGGCAGAAGAGGATCTACTGCTGACATAGCACTGTCTATGCCAGGTTTAGGTTGGTATAATTACATCACTCAGGGCTGTGAATTATACCATTATAAATCTATACTGTAGATGTGGCCTTAATGTCAGAGGCCAAGATTTTGAAAAGTGACAAGTGCCTCAGTTATAGAGTCTGATTTCTTTTCAGAAAGTGCTGAGTGGCCACACTCATGAAATCAGGCCTCTTTAAGGTACTTCAAGGTGGGCAACCAAAATCACCAGTCACATCTGACACTTTTGTCTATAGCGCCTAGTATTAAAAGAAATTATGTAATAATCATAAGGATACTTATCTATGTATATTTTTATTATAAATAGGAATCCATGTGTCTATGTGCAGTTTGATATAAATTGAATACAATTTCAAATTCCTCTTCCTTTATAAGGGAGAATATATATTAACAAAACAGTGAATTGTACAAAAGGAAGATGAATTAATGCTGTTGTGAAAAGAGCTAATTTAATTGTAATCCAATGGTGGTGATTAGAGAACTCTAGTATGGTGAATTTGATGCCACAGCCTTCATCTTGGCATTGCTAGATATTTACACCTATTGAGAGAAATTTAGCAAGTGGCTGTGTACTTTTAAAGACTGGTAATTGTTTGAATGATTTGCAGAAGAGCAAAAAGCTAAAACACAGGTCTATACTAGTGTTAAAGAGGAAGAAAACCCTGGCCTGATCAAGCTGCTGTAGAGGTCAATGGAAGTCTTTTTGTTGATTTCAGTAAATATTGGATCAAATACCACTAATTAAGCTCACCGTAAAATGTCAGCATTTTAGCTGTAGTTAGCCATAGCGATTTAGGTACACACCATTAACGGCTTTTAATTGGAGCTCTGTGATACAATCCTATTTAAGGCTTTTGCAGTCTAAGAATATTTAACAGTTTGCTGGAAAATAAAGAAACATTTTTTTTAAGAAAAGATAACTAGGCCTAAACCTTGACTACACATTAAGGGAGAATCAATCAATCAACCACCCAACTTACTTCACTGGAAACTTTGTACTCCACCAGTGTAAAAGTTTACATTATGAAGGAAGACCTTATAATGACAGCATCAAAGTTACTCACATTTTTTTCCTTTAGGAACAAGGTTCCTATATACTATAGGCCAAAAAATATAGACCTGTCTCAAAGTTTAACAAGAAGGTTCTTATACAAGGACACAAACAGATGTTTCATTACAGCAACTGTCACTGCATTCACTAACATACCATGCTCACTATATAATGCGTACACATGAAAGAAGCCCAGGCTTTAGTTGCATTTTCTAAGTGTATTTTTTCTAGACTAGAACAGAGATACCTTTTCATGTGTAAGGCATTATATTCTTTGATAACCAGCATTATGTGACTTCTGCATTTGCTATTGTATCTGGAAGAGATTGTGAATATCAAATAAGAATAAAGAACAGTCACTTCAACGGGTTTCTCAGGTCCTGCTAGCAATTTCAGGGGCTCCTTCCATAAAAAAGAGTTGCAGTATTATAGAATACTATATTCTTGTGTCAGAGGGGTAGCCGTGTTAGTCTGGATCTGTAAAAGCAGCAGAGTGTCCTGTGGTATCTTGTAGGCTAACAGAGGTATGCATCCGACGAAGTGGGTATTCACCCACGAAAGCTCATGCTCCAATACATCTGTTGGCCTACAAGGTTCCACAGGACGCTTTGCTGCTTTTATATTCTTGTGGGGGCCCCTACAGGACCCAGGGCCTGGGGCAAATTGCTCCACTTGCCCCCCGTCCCGGCGGCCCTGCCTGCTAGATGAAAAAATCTTAGGCTAGAACTTATAACTGGAACTCCAAATCAGTGACTAGCTAACTTCATTTCTTTTCTAAATCTAGATAGCAATCTGGAGAATGCACTTTGCAAGTTGGTCTGCTACCCACTTAAGTTATATTTCACCACACTCCACCCACTGTGGTATTGCTCCAAAGTGGCAGTGCCTGCTACTGAACCTAGCATAATAAAGAAAACAATGCATCCTAGTGGCAGGAAATAGCCACTCCAGCTTCTTACTCTTAGCTGAAATCCATGTCACAACATACTAGACTAGTCACAAGTGGCAGAATTCAGATCTATATTTGAAACCCTTTCCTTCCAAAGTTTGTAGGAGTGCTGAAAGGAGGCTCTGATTTCACACAACTGGTATTTGGATCCAGGTTTGATTCCATGCTTATAAAGTTAAGTGTTTGAAGCTAGTTTTGAGGGCAAAGGTACTTGGTGGCAGGGCCATCTCTAGTACTGACAACTGTCTAAATTTTTATATATAATTTCTTTGTCAGATACATATCCATTTCCCTGTCTTCAGTGTATCTCAAGGTGTGCCTGTGTTGCAGTAGAAGACATGTGGCACTGGTGCTGCTGTCCAGGCTCAAAGAGTGAAAGCTATGGTGCTAAAAATTGCACTATAGGTGTTCAGGCTTGGGCTGGGGATTGAGATCTGCTCCACTTGTGGGGTATCAGGAGCTGAGCCCAAATATCTACACTGCAATTTTTAGCCTTGAAGCCTGAGCCCCATGAACCCAAATCAGCTGACCCGGGCTCTGATACTCACTGCCATGGGCTTTTTAGTGCAGTGTTGACATACTCATAGTGTTAAAGTACTCAAGCAATAGGCTTGCAGAAATTAATTTTTATTATTTTTAATGGATAACATCACTGAGCATTGTTGGTTATACATTTAAATTTTCAGAGTTGCATGAAATTATTGGGGGGGTACATAAGACAATTTAATGAGACATGGAGGTTCAAAAAATTAAAGCTTTATAAACATTAAAACACAGCATATACAAAGTAAATATCCTTAAATCAAACTAAGTTCTCTAGCAGTATTTTTCTTACATTAGTTATCTGTAAATTTTGATTACTGATTGAAATATATTTTCATTGTGCTGTGTGTGTATAGTGAAATCAACATTTACCAATAAAAATCTAATCCTTCTAAGCCTATTCATAAATAAAGCTGTCAGCACTTTTATTTTTAAACCAAGTTCTGTTTTGGGAACTTGGTTCTGGATAACTGATTGAGATCTGAAAATTCAAGATCTGCTGCACTGTTCTGAAATCTTCTCTTAGAGGTACAGCCAAGCAGAAAGATATATCTAACTATTAACAAGGAAACCACCCCAAAACCATAAATACTACTATGATGTTGCCCTGGTGTTCTCTGAACTGGTGATCTGCTAGGTCACACCACTCCTCGACTCTGGGAGCCAGCCTTACCCTGCTCTGCTGTGAGATCCCCACTCCCAGGCTGTTAACATACAGCCTCTAGCATGTAAGCTGCTCCCAGCAACGTGAGTGTGCACTTTTGACCAGCCACTGCTTGGATTGTGCAACTGAATGGCATTAGCCAATTTCTCCAGTCCCAGACACAACCGTAGGAACCTCTGTCTTGCAGTGTCCAGTTACGCCCACTGGATGCTGCAAGCTTATATGAGTTTGTCAATTTAACAAAGAAATTGATATGTACCATGATTGATATGGCTTGTTATCCCAAGAGGAGTCTCCGACATGCTTCAAACCAAATGCACTGCTTCAGGTAAAATAAACAAATTTATTAACTACAAAACATAGATTTTAAGTGATTATAAGTCAAAGCAAAACAAGTGAGATTTGGTCACATGAAGTAAAAGCAAAACTCATTCTAAGCTGCTCTTAACACTTTCAGTGCCCTTACAAACTTAGATGCTTCTCACCACAGGCTGGCTGGTTTCCCTTTAGTCAGGCTCTGTCCTTTGATCAGTGCTTCAGTCACTTGGTGGTGGTGTCTGTAGATGGAGATGGAAGACAGAGCGAGCAAGCATGGCAAATGTCTCTCCCTTTTATCATGTCCTTTCTTCCCTCTTGGCTTTGCCCCCCACCCTTCAGCTTCGGGGGAGCATTACCTCATCGTAGTCCCAAACTGACCAAGGGAGGGGTGGTGACTCACTTTAGAATCCAACAGATCCTTTGTTGCTGCCTAGGCTAGTGTCTTTTGTTCCTGTGAGGCTAGGTTGGGTTTGTCCCATACATGCCCTGATGAGGTGTGAACTGCCCCTCTGCTCTTGAAGAGTTTTGCCTGGATTTGTTTTAAACCATGAGGACACATTTTCAGTGTCATAAATATATATACAGGAAATTACAGCCTGTAATAATGCTCAGTGCATCATGAGCCTTTCGAAGACACCCGACATGACAAACTTTGCATTGGGTACCACACAATCGTATTATAAGGATGAAGATGGAAGTGCAAGGTGTTCCCTGTCAGGTACAGAGTGTCACAACTACAAACAAATGATTTTAATGTTTCTACTATTAAACCTAAGTTTTAAGTAGTGTAACGCTGACAGACCCCAGTTGTTGGTGGCTGCACTCAAATGTGGGACTGCTTGAGCTTAATGCATATACTGCTACTGCCTGAGCTGAAAGACACCTCTCACTTAACTAATTTTGTAGCAGACTCTATCTCTTCCTGGCCTACTCACCGCTAGAGGGGGACAGAGTCACACCAAGCAGGCATGAGTTTCATACTCCCTGTGGGAGGGGAAGTGCATCCTGAGGTTCAGAGACTTCCCCATTCAATTCCCTCTGGGCCATCGCTTGTAATGCTGACAGACTATGATCCTTGGTGGCTGGGCTTAAACCTGGGACATCTTGAGCTTAAGGCATGAGCCTCTACCATGAGCTAAAAGATACAGCTCACTTTGCAGTCCTGTAGCAGGCTCATCAATCTCTACCTGACCTAACTACTGTGAGGGGGGGGGACAGAGTGACACACCAAGCAGGTATGGGTTACGTATGTGTTCTTGTCAAACTAATGGTATGTGGAAGAAATACTTTCGTTCCTTTCTGAGAGCACATTACTGTATACACGGCATTCAAATAGTTAATGACTCCATTAATTTACTTTTGTCATCCTGTCCTCATTTTAATACAACTTAGTTAAATTATGCCAAATCAGCAATCAGCCTGTTAAAATTGGTACATTGTTCTGCATGCTCTTGGTAATAAAGACATGAGAATACAGATTTCACATGGCTCTGCCTTCTGACATCCTCAGGGTGCCTTTGTAAATGGAGATAGGATGAAGACAGTGAGGGACAAATGCAGATTGAACACTGCTTTAAAAATTTGTCAACATTTTACAGATAGTTTTGAAATTATTCCACTACTAAAGCCTACTTTGTTTTTTTTTTTCAAATGTGACTTAGAGTGTCCTGTGATTAGTGAAAATTGAATGCCTAGACTGAGACCCTTTCAAGGGTCTGGATTTTCAAAGGGTGGGTGCTCAGCACTTTTCTGAAAAGAGGTCTCAAGTTGGACACTCAAACTGAAGCACTCAGCTCTGTAGTCATAGATGTAGTCTGTCTGTCGATCTATCTATCTTTTTTGCAGGTGGGAAGGTAGCTCCAGCCAAGCTAATAGGGCCACCCACCAGTGGGCAACTTCTGTGCTGGCCTACAGCGGCATCATTTCAGATTTTTCAAGGGCAGGGAGTATTTTTAACAGTGATTCCAGGGGCCACTTAGGCATCTGAAAACCAATGTTTTTTGCAGGTAATAACTTAGAAATTATCTGACAGGAGCACTGTATCTAATTCCTACATCAGGACAGAGCTGAGTGGGTCTAATTAATTTTCTAATACTAACATGTTCTGATATCTTGTGGCAAGTCACTTATGGGACACTGGTTAGGTTTAAAATTGTAATGTATATTCTTTCTCAGATACTCTTACTAAAATCAGAAAGGACCACTGTGATCATCTAGTCTGACCTCCTGCACATTGCAGGCCACAGAACCTCACCCATTCACACCTGTAATAGATCCCTAACCTCTGGCTGAGTTACTGAAGTCTTCAAATCATGGTTTAAAGACTTCAGATTCGAGGATTCACCATTTACACTAGTTTATATTTGCAAGTGACCCATGCTGCAGAGCAGAGGTTCTCAACCAGGGGCAGGTGTACCTCTGCAGTACACAGAGGTCTTCCAGGGGCTACATCAACTCATCTAGATATTTGCCTAATTTTACAACAGGCTACGTAAAAAGAACTAGCCAAATCAGTACAAACTAAAATTTCATAGACAATGACTTATTTATATTGCTCTATGTACTAATACAATGAAATGCAAGTACAATATTTCTGTTCCAATCCATTTATTTTATAATTATACGGTAAAAATGAGAAAGTAAGCAATTTTAAAGAAAGCGTTTGACACTTTTTTGTATTTTTGTCTGATTTTTGTAAGCAAGTAGTTCTTAAGTGAAGTGAAACTTGGGGGTATATAAGACAAATCAGACTCCCGAAAGGGGTACAGTAGTCTGGAAAGGTTGAAAGCCACTGCTGCAGAGGAAGCCAAAAACTGCCAGAGTCTCTGCCAGTCTGACTCAGGGGGAAATTCCTTCCTGACTATTAATACAGTGATCAGTTACACTCTGAACATGTGGGAAAGATCCACCAGGAAGATATCTGGGAAAGAATTCTCTGTAGTAACTCAGTCTCGTGTCCTGGCTCCAGCCATTGGGGATTTTGGCTACAGGAAGTCACTGATGGGCCACACACAATTATAGGCCGTCCTGTAATACTATCTCCCTGCATAAACTTATCAAACTCAGTCTTGAAGCCAGTTAGCTTTTTGTCACCACTGCTCCCCGTATGAGGGCTACTGCAGAACTTTCACTACCCTGATGGTTAGAAACCTTCACCTAATTTTGAGCCTAAACTTGTTGATGTCCAGTGTATATCCATTTGTTCTGGGGTCCACATTAGTGCTTAACTTAAATAGCTCCTCTCCCTCCCTGGTCTTTATCCCTCTGATGTATTTATAGAGAGTAATCATCTCCCCTCAGCCTTCTTTTGGCTAGGCTAAACAAGCCAAGCACTTTGAGTCTCTTCTCATAAGGTAGGTTTTCCGTTCCTCAGATCATACTAGTAGCCCTTCCCTGCACCTGTTCCAGTTTGAATTAATCTTTCCTAAACACGGGAGACCAGAATTGCACACAATACTCCAGATGAGGTCTCAACAATGCCTTGTAAAATGGAACTAACACTTCCGCGTCTCTACTGGAAGCCATCCTGTGATCAATGTGATGCAGCCCAGAATCATGTTAGCTTTTTTTCATGGCTGAATCACATTGATGGCTCATGGATCTGGGTATAGTTGTTGATTACAGGATGACTTTCTCCTCCTCTGTCACTTCCAACTGATAAGGCCCCAGCTTATAGCAAAACTCTTGTTTAGTCCCTAAATACATGACCTTGCACTATTAAATATCATCCCATTTCTATTACTCCAGTTTACGAGGTCATCCAGATCTTCTTGTATGATACTCCAGTCCTCCTCTATATTGGGCGTACCTTTCAACTTTGTGTCATCCACAAATTTTATTAGCACACTCCCACTTTTTGTGCCAAGATCAGTAATAAAAATGTTTAAATAAGATTGGTGCCAAGACTGATCCCCGAGGACCTTTACTTGTAACCTCCCTCTAGCCTGACAGTTCACTTCTCAGTTCGTCCCATTATAGTCACCCAGTTCCTTATCCTCCTTTCAGTTCTCATATTTAATCCTCATCTTCTCCAATTTAACTAATTTCTCATGTGGAACTGTATCAAATGCCTTACTGAAATCCAGGTAGATTAGATCTACTGCATTTCCTTTGTCCAAAAAAATCAGTTATCTTCTCAAAAAAGATAATAACTATGTTTGATTCAAGAGGTAGTAACAATTGTAGATTTTTCTACAATTGGTTCCTATCATTTATCTCCCTACTTTTTGCAGTTCACCAGCTTGGAACAGATCATTTAACTTTAGGAATCATCCTAACAGCCCTTTTTATCTTAATTACCTGTTAATCACTGTGTTTATAAACAAAATTCTGACTCCTTGCCTCCAGGGCCCAAGCTGGGAGAAATCTGTCTCTGCAGAACTCCTTACATTATTATAAAGAGCCATAAATCTAGTTTCTCTGTTCAGTCTACAATTTATAGTGTCTAGCAAAGTTGTGAATTTAAGCTCCCAGGCTCACCTTTTGAAGGTGTGCAGATTTCCTTTGATGATGAGTATTGGAAGATTAGATATGGAGTGATCGCTTTGTAAAAAGTGTTCTCCCTTGGTGTTTTGTCTTATCATTTTTCAGTGTGAATGTCTGGTTTCATCCACATAATTGTTGGGGCATTTAATGCACGGGATGAGATGTACTATGTGTTGTGATAGGTATGTGTAGGACACAGATATCTTGAAAGGTGTGTTGTAGGTGGTGATCATCATAGTAGTGGAGCTGTTGTTCTGATAGGGTCTGGTGCCCCTTTGAATTGATGTGTTCTGGTTTGTGGGGGCCTTGCTTCTGATGATGAGCTTGGAGAGATTGGGGAATTGTTTGAAGGCCAGAAGAAGAGGTTCAGGAAACATTTTTTTCAGGATGTGGTCCCCATTGAGTATGGGCTGTAATTGTTCAATGATACCCCAAGTGACCCCCCTGCCTTCAACATCACCCTCCTAGTTGTCACTTATCACTGCACACTGGATCCCATACGGGGCATTTGGTTGGCACATTCCATGATGCAGTTTACTTCCTTGGTGGAGGGTCCTTGTTTCGCGAAGGTGGCTTTAAGTGTGTTAAGGTATACATCCTGGACTTTCTCCTTGGAGCATATTTGGCGGCATCTATCTGCCTCTCTGTTAAGATTTCTTGATGTGTTTGGGTGGTTACTGGATCTGTGAAGGCAGGTGTGGTGGTCTGTGGGTTTCTTATATATAGTTATCTAGGATTCCAGAGTGAGTATAATGAATGGGTAGTAGTTATTGAAACTTGTGGTGGTAATCTATGGGGGAGGTTAGGTCATCTGTCCAGAGCTGAAAATGTCAATGTGTATCATTGGTTTTGTGGTTTATTTGTCCAGAAATTCTTCCTTAAAGTGGTTCATGAGGTGATTGGCATATTGGGGAGCCATCTGAATACCCATGGCTGTTCCCATGGTTTGGACAAAGTGTTTTATTGTTATGAGTGAGGAGGAAATGGATAGTCTGATGTGTTTGGGATGGATATTTGAGTGTTGTCCATTGTTTTGTAGATATTTGAGGCAGGCAGTGATGTCATCACTATGAAGGATATTGGTGCATTGGGAGGTGACATCCATAGTCACTAGGATGATGTTCTGAGGGAGATTGTTGACACAGTATTTCTGGAGGAATTCAATTTTGACCTGGGGAAGCTGGCCTTTTGTGTGGTGAGTGGTTTGAAGATGGCTTCTGCGAGTCCTGATATTCCTTCAGTAAGAGTGCCATGGGCAGGTCTGATAGGTCTACCTGGGTTCCCTTGTTCGTGCATCTTGGGAAGCATGTAGAAGGGCCCTATGGTGGATTCATAGGGGATGAGGTTGTAGAGTTTCTCTTGTAATTTGGGAAAGGATTTGGTAACCTTTAAATTTCTGGGCAAAGTGTGGTATGGGGTTGTCTTTGAGTTCTTTATAATAGGTGGTGTTGAAGAGTTGTCTGTTGGCCTTGTTAATGTTGTCATCGTAGTTGAAGACTACAAAGGCATCCCCTTTGTCTGCTGGTTTGATTATTACCTGGAGGTTTGATTTCAGGGACTGCATAATTGTCCTCTTGGTAAACAATCTGTTCTACCTTGTATTTAGCTGTGACATTGAGTACATTTCCCATATCCGAAGAAGAGCTCCGTGTAAAGTCAAAAGCTTGTCTCTCTCACCAACCAAAGTTGTTCCAATAAGAGAGATTCCCTCACCCACCTTTTCTCTCTAATATCCTGGGACCAACACAGCTACAACAACACTGCATGCTACTTTGGAAGTCCTCCAACTGCTATTCCGCACAGAGATTCTAGGAAATGATCCAGTTATAGAAATTTACCTGTCACCTTTTTTGAGGTGGTGAACAAGCCAAAGGAGGCTGTGGACCATGTGTCCCCCTTCCCTTCCCTTCCCTGTCCCATGAGGACAAGCAGCAAGTGTAATCAGAGAAGGAATGTGAAGGGGACAGTGAAGAGATTTCCCTGGAAAGCCAGGATCTTTTCAGGACTCAAGACTCTCATGGTGACCATGTGGAAAATGGGCCTGATTTTCAGCCAGAAACCCAGCCCAGGACTGAGTAAGCGGATCCTATGGAGGGACCCTCCTCACAAAAGTATCTGTTTTCACAATTTATTATACTATACTGCTGTGCTAGCTTTTGTGCAGCCCCATGGCTGCAGCTGTTTTTTGATGGATGTGAACTAGGAGGGATTCTTAATATTCAGCCCATGTTTTTCCTCCCTCCCGGGAACAATGCTGTCCACTTGCATCCTGCTCCTTGCACGTTTTTTTAAAATGGCAGCTGGTCCAGCAAGGCAGTTTGTTTCTATCTCATGCTAAAGCCACAACCAACTATTTATAATCCCATCCCATGGAAGGCACATACTCCTCTACCTATTTTTACTTTCTGCTCTCTGCTTCTCTCCTGCCCAGTGACCATTCCCCCTCCCCCATCTTCCAATGCCCCGTTCACCTGCTAAAAATAGCCGTTGGCAGCATGGCAGAGGTGCAACCTCTACCCCACCACTCCTCCCCTTCCATGGCATATTTGAATAATGAATTTCACAAACTGAATGTTTTCAACAGTTTGAGACAGTGGTTACAGGAAAAGTGTGGTTAACATTCTCAATGTACATGAGATAAACATGGGCACTGCATGCCTGCCAAAGTATTAACACCGCAGCTCCTTGCTGAACTAGAAATATCCTGTAACACATTCAGACAGGGAAAGTTTACTGTAGGGATAGAAAGCCGTACAGATCTTAATGACTTTTCACAGGTTTACATAGAGGAAGGTTGGAAGCAGGTAAAGCTACAATGTAGAACCCAATCTGATTTTTCCTGCACTTTCAGCATGTCTGCAGGGGAGATGAAGTGTAATGTCCAGATGCCCCCACTAACCCATCATATAAGCACCTCCAAGGTACAGCAAAATTGCAAATCCAAACATAATTCCCAACTCCCCCCAGCATCCAAAGCACAGCAGCAAACCCAAAGAGCATATACTGCATGGCCAAAATATCCCAGTCTAGCCCTCCTCAGGTACATGGCACTTTCCACCTTTGAGGTCCCCCCAAGACTGGGAAGGATCTCAGGGAAGGGAAATCAGAAATATATGTAAAACAAAATGCTACCATTGCCTCTCTGTACTATGAAAAATAACCAGTTGTTTTTTCCCCTACTCTTTCCCACAGCACTTGCACTATGCCAGACCCTCAGGGACAGGGCCTTTATGGTTTATGGCTACATTAACCAGGAAAGCAGAGGATAAGACAAGTCTACTAGGATAATCAGAGCAATCTTCACGCCATTAATGTCCATAATAATCTTGAGGCAAACTCTTTTATTCATTAAGGTAAATAAGGCTGAGTTCTGAAAGATCTTAGCGTCATAGACCCCTTTCTGTTTATAAACTCTGATCCCTGGTCCTGGGAGAAATATAGGCACCTGGGTCCCATCAGTTTCCCAGTACAGTTTTGGAATGCCATGCATACAAAGTCCTCAGTCTCCTGAGTGTTACTAAGCTTTTTAACTTGATGCAGCAGTAAGTTATGAATGGCATCACCCACCTTCATGACAATGGCCACAACACTTAACATCCCTATGCAGGATGGGTTGGGACTTGTAGCATGAGAGGGTGGCCAGTTTCCAGATGACAGTAGTGACCTGCTTCTAGGCTTATATGCATGTTGACATACTGTTGCTGCAGCGTAAGGGCTAGTTCAACACAGACACCAAAAAAGGTTCTCTTTGCCATCCTGAAATTTTCTCACTGCTGCTGGTCATCCCAGGTCTGCAGAATGATCCATTCCCACTAATCAGTGCTGGTTTCCTGAGCCCAGAAATGGCTCTGCACTGTGTAAAACTGCTTCAGGAACACCTTCTGTAGCAGTAGTTGCTTGATGGTGGTCTCTTACTCATTGTCTTTCTAGTGCTCCTGCTGGAGGAACTTCTGCTGCTCCACATCATCTGCTTGGTGGTGCTGTGCATGAAGTCCAAGACTGAAGATGCACAGATTGAGGGCTCAAATAAAGCCCAAGCAGCCTCTGTGTATTCACTGTTCCCAGCATAGCAGCATGGAACATTTTTAGGCTCGTGCTAGCTGACAGCAATTTGAAAATCATTATGGCTAGCCCACTGAGGGAGAGAGAAAGCATGGGACAGTGAATCATGGGTTTCTTGTATTTGACCTAAAGTCCCAGAATTCCACTAGCGTCTGCCTGGCTTTCACTATGCATCCCACAATGCAGTGGGGGGGAATCACAGGATGCACATTGCTCAGCAGCAAAGCAAAGGAATATGAGATACCCTCTAAGAATGCAAGCAAGCCTCTGCCATGTATACATAACTATATGAATTGAAAGGGGCACAGCCATCCTGTGTGCATGCTATTACTATGGCTTATTGTGACGGTGCTGCCTGTGGGAGCCAGCTGAGGTCACTCAATCAGGGTGAACTGCAAACAAAACGGGGCAGACAAATCCCAAACGCTGGTGGTTATTCCACTACTTAGATTTACCAACTAGCACAAAAGAGCTTCTACAGTACCTCACTGGTTACTTAGAAGTTTAAACCACGCAGTACCCTTAAAGTGCCCAGCCTGAGGCCTCCGTCCAGACACATCTGTCAAACATATGATGATTCCTGAAAATCTTATCTCATCATATAAAAGAAAAGGTTCTTCCAATCCCACAGGATCGGCCACATACCCAGGTTCAATTACAACTTAGATCTTACCCACAATACACGCTACAGCCAATTCTTATTAACTAAGCTAAAATTTATTAGAAAAGAAAAGAGAGAGAGTGTTGGTTAAAAGATCCATATACATACGACTTGAATTCAATTTTTGCAGGGTTCAGATCATAGTTAGAGGTGGTCTTTAGTTGCCAAAGTCCTTTTAGAAAGTCCATTAGGTTATGTCAATTCCAGATTCAGGTGACTCCAGTTATGACTGAGGGATCTCATCCTTGTGGCTTAAGGTTTCCCCCTTTTTGAAAACCCAAAGCAGATCTGAGTATGAAGCAGGATCATGTCCAGCTTCTTATCAATTTCCAGCAGCCTTTCGGACCTGAGAAAAACTTAGGCTTCTTTCCCCCTCCTTCTTTTTTTCTTTACTTTTCGCTCTCATACTCCTTAACTCCTTTCCAACATTCCTGAATTAGCCAACAGAGTAATTTATCATTAAACAGTTCAGATACAGTTGCACTCACTCACTCACTTCATGCCCATCACCCCAATCGGGTGTATGGCGCCGCCAACCACAGATCTCCAGAGTCCTCTTCCTGGCGCCATTCGCTCTAGCGCTGGTTCAGGTTATAGCCATTTTTTTGCTATCCGTCTGGAGGTCGCGTCGCCAGTGTTTCATGGACGGCCTCTTTTCCGCTTGCCTTGGGGGTTCCACCGCAGTGCCTGTTCTGTGATGTTGATTGGCTGCTTGCGTAGTGTATGTCCTGTCCAACCCACTTCTCCTCTTGATTCTATTCCTCTGCTGGGATGTTGACGGGTCCTCTCCAGTAGCGTGGATGTTACTGATGGTGTGCTGCCAGCGGATCTGGAGAATCCTTCTGAGGCAGCTATTTAATGAAGTCTGGGATCTTACCTGCGTGGTTGTTTTGGTTGTCCTTCCAGGTTTTCATGTCCATACAATAGGACGATTTTCACATGGAGTTGAACAGTCGAATTTTTATTGCCAAGACAGCTTCTCTGGAGCTCCAGTGTTCTTGAGCCTGTAGAAGGTCTGCTCTGCCTTACCAATCCTTACTTTGATGTTGCGTCTGTGCCACCCTGGCTGGTCGATGATGCTACCGTACAGTTAGGTGAAGGACTGCACTTCTTCCAAGGGGCTTCCATTTAGTTGACTGTGGTCGTTGCTAATGGAATTCATCCTAAGATCTTGGTCTTATGCCTTTGTGAATGTTGAGGCCACTGTGATGACGTGGACTGCCACAGCGTTGGTTTCTCTTGCATCTGCTCTTTACTGTGCGAAAGGAGTGCAAGATGTCAGCAAAGCTAGGTCATCAAGCTGGGTCCACACGTCCGCTGGATCCGTTCCTACGTCGTAAGTGGATGTCTCTTCATTAATCCAATCGATGCGAGAGGAGAAAAGAGAAGTGGTGACAAACAAGCATCCTTGTCTGACTCCAGTTTTCACCTGGAAGCTGTTATGAGCTGATCCTCCATGGTACCTCTCCGTTTATCATTCATATGAGTTCTTTGATCAGGTTGAACCACCTTTAGCTGAATCCGTTAGTGCGAAGGAGCTTTCATAGGGTCTCTGATCCACCTATCGACGCTTTCTCATAGTCAAGCAAAGTGATGTCTTACAACGAGGAGTTCCACTCAACAGACTGCCGACAATGATTGCGACAGCCGGCTGTCTGGTCTGCTGCATGATCTGTTCAGCCGGAAACCTGCCTTTCATCTATAGTAGTTGATCGCGGCATTCTTTCATTCTCTCTAATAGAACTCGGTTGAAGGGACCTTCCCTGGCACTGACAGGCTGTGATTCTCTATAATTGGCCAGTTGGCTAAGGTCTCCTTTCTTGGGGATTTTGATGGATATCCCTCTTTCCAGTCTGCCGGAATCACTTTCTTCTTCCCATTCTTCTCAAAGAGGGGTACAGCATTTTCCACAGAATCATCAGGTCTGCTTTCCACGCCTCTCTGGGTGTCATCAGGTCCAGCGCCCTCGTTCTTCACATCATGGTGATGGCTTTTCTGATCTCATCTCTGGTTGTTTATCTCAATAATTGGTGAGGTCCTCGTTGGGCTGGGTTAAGTGTCTGGTGGTATTTGGGTGCTGGTCTGTTCAGGGAGTTCCTTCAAGTGCTCGCCCATCTGTTCAATATGTTGTTCTATTCCCTGTTATAGACTTCCCTGCTTTGTCTTTACGGGACGTTCTGGTTGCTGAACATTTCCAGACAGATCAGCTTGGTAGTATCATTACAGCTGTTTCATGTTACCGCTGTATGCTGCTGCTCCGCTTCTGCTGCCAGTTATCCACAGTTACTCTCTGTCGTGTCCTTGCTAACTATTCTGCTTCACTGCTCTGTGGGCTTCAGCATACTCTTTTGAGCTTTGGCTTTGCAGCCTCTTAGTCCTTTGTGTTGGACTGCTGCCTCTTCTTCTTCTCTCTTCTATCTTTGGCAAGGTCTCTGCTGTGATCCACTCTTTCTGCATGGTGTTTCTTAATTCCAGCACTTCCTGGCATCTAACCTAGTTGTCTCTCACTTTCTGCCATCTGTTTAGTTCATCTGTCTTCCTCTTCCTCAGACCGATCCTTAATTACTGGAAACTTACTCGTTCACATCAGTCCAAAATCTTCCTTGTCTACGGTCCTTTGGGGCCATCTGCCTGTCCAAGTCAGGTAAAAAGCAGGAGGGTTGGGCATGGGGCTCAGCAACTCCCCCGTAAAAAAATTCAACCTGCTCAGAAACGGCCAACCAACAGAGACACAGAGGCTTTACACTGAAAGAGTTGTCTCAACTCGAAGATGCATGACGCTGGGTGGTGAACCCAGTAGGAAAGCCACTAAGCTGATTACCCTTCTTGCAACCAGATGGAATTACCATAGGCACATGGAACGTGAGGACCATGTATGAGTCAGGAAAGACGGGCAGGTTGCAGCAAGATGAGGGCGCAACAACTTGACCCTATTAGGCATTAGCGAAACAAGATGGACGCAAGCTGGACAGAGACGACTGTTGACAGGAGAGCTGTTGCTGTATTCAGGACATGAAGAGAGCGACACACCCCACACACAGGGAGTAGGCTTCATGTTGTCCAAGCAAGCACAGAGAGCACTGATTGGTTGGGAGGCACATGGTCCCAGGATCATCACAGCATCCTGCAGAACTAAAATGAAGAGGACAGGTTAGCACAACCTCCAAAAAGACACATAGACAATAATACTATTTCACTCAAGTATCATTTTAAATGCTAATATTCCTTTTTGATCTTTGAATTAAAACTATAACAATAGACAAGACTTGTTTGCTTACATCACAAGACCTGAGGAAACATCTACCCTTCTACCTCTAACAATGCAGACTTGCATTTCAGAGCTCTGTTCATTTACATATCTTGCTAACTAGTTTTTAAGGTTCATCCATGGGTCAGGTCAGTTAATTAACTCTTTCTGGCCCCGTCATCTTTCAATGAGATATTATGTTATACTCATAATGTCACACTTATGTATATGCATTTCCATATTTTGTCATCTCAGTAAGAACTAAGCCACCTATGTAGACAAGGCTTATGACTATAGTAATTTACTCTTTGAAGACAAAAACAAATTTTGAGAGAAACACTTAGGCAATACAGATGTCTCTCCACTTATGCCTGAGGTCCCTTTCCCTTCATATATGTTCTCCTAGCAATATCCTGTGTCTTGATAGAAGATATTTCCAAATTTTCTGATGGATAGAATCCTTTAAGGCTTTAGTGCCACAGAACAGTTGGTAGTTCTGAGTGATCTTCTGAACCAGCTGCTCTGCTTCTTGAGGGCTGTAGAAGGGTTCTTTCTTCTTGGCATGAGAATGGTGTTCTTGAACCATGGTGTGGCACATGCATCTGCTGGACTACCAATGGAGAAAACAGTCCAGACAGTAACTTTTTCATAGTCATTAACAAGTGTTGGGGACCTAATTAGGGAAGCGTTTAACTTCTTTCTTACAGTTTCACATCCTTTAAGTGAGGACAATACTTACCTGCCATGCAGAGTTGTTAAAAGAATTGCACAGCACTTTGCAATTGTAAAACATGATAGAAATAATGGTGGTTATTACCTTGAGTAATGTTTGAATTGGCAGCTACAGAAGTATAAACAAACAGATTTCCTGTGGAAAAGATACCTGCTTTAGAAAATAGCTAGACTTGGTCTCTACTTTTGGCTATTATGATTTCAGCTGGACAAATAACTAATTTTTCAGTTTGCTGGAAGTTCCAAAAATGTATGTATCAAAAAAGTCAACACATTTCACTCTGGGTCAAATGCAATGTTTCATTTAATATGAAATGTTTAGGTTTCAGGTCTTTCACTTTTTGGGTTTTTTTGTTTTTTTTTTTTTAGTGAAGGGCTAGATTGCAAAATGGACTGATGGTGCCAGATCCTGCCTTATGACCATTGTCCTAGTGGTTAGAGTATTGGCATGGGATGTTGAAGTCCAGAGTTAAGTTTCACTCCTCTGCCTCACGCAGAGCAGGGCTTTGCACTTTGGTCTCCCACATTGCGGGAGAATGCCCTAACCACTGGGCTACAAGGTATTCTAAGGAAGGTGTGTCTCTGTCTCCTGTTGAAGATGTTCCATTGTATATAGATAACTAACTAGTCATTGGAATAGGGACTTGAATTTGGGTCTCCTCTCACCCAGCTAAATACCCTAACCACTAGGCTAAAAGTTATAAAGGAGACACTGCCACCACCATCATGTTTTCCTCTGACTGTTTTGGGAAATGGCTCTTCAGTAATCTTGTGAAACTATCTTGAAAAACTTTTGGCTGAAACTATTCAGAGAATTCATGTCAAATTTGCAAATAGTTTCGAGTTGACTGAAACTGCAATTTTTTTCAACAAATAAGCTATTTGTCTGAAATTTAATCCAGTGCTCATTATGATATAGGTGTTTTCAGGGCAGGTGCTTTATGGAACATGCAGAATGTCCTCATGGTATCTCAGTGGCAATACATAGTTACAGTTTAAGTATTTGATTTTTTTTTCATAATCTATTATGATTTTAGTGAGAACTGTGGCAAAATGACCGAGTTAATACTACTGAAGTCCAGACTGATTTTTGTCATCTCAAATTTTGTTGAAGATGTTCATAAAACAAAGAAATGGGATTAATTTTGGCTTCTTCAGTTCTTCCATTTTATTGACTGACTATACTCAAATTTAACTTAAATAATCTGTTTTAAGGGTGATATGTCTTTGATGTCTGGAAACATTAGGAAGTTCTTCTATTCAGGTTCTTGTATCATACCTATTCAGTGTAGTATCTGAGTACTTACGTCTTGTATATTTCTAATTATTGGAGTGATTAAAGAAACATTATGAACATACTAGTGACACCTATTGAATGTACTGAGTCATTCAAGTGCTGAACTTTCTAAAAATTACCCCAACCAGGTGAAAATAAACAGGTGGCATATGATTCTTAAATGTCAAAATGATATTCATTCAATCAGAGCCATTTAATGATACAGCAAAAGAGAACCTCTGAAGATGATCTCAAGCCATCTTCATAAACTGAAGCAGGTGCTTGTATTATCATCCCTAAACCTAGAGAATAAACCATCTGCAGAAATTTAATTTAGTATAATTTTAACTGATTTATACTTCATTACAAAGTAAGCTTATTACCCAAGAGATGCACATATCAAAGTACTTACTGAAATAAACCTTTTTAGAAGATTATACTCTTTCTGAAAACTCTTGAGTGTCTAAATAAGGATCTAATTAAACAAAATCACTATTTTAAAATTTATTTTTTTGGTTTGATGTACCTTTTCAGGATTTGTGCTTCAAGGGTTCTATCCTACTCCCATTGAAATTACAGGAGTTTTGCCATTTACAGCAATATGAATGCACCCTAATATTAGGCCTGATCCAGCATTCATTGAAGTCAATGGGAGTCTTTCCATTGATTTAGAATTGGGTCAGGCTCATTAGTGAAAAAATCTGAAATACACTTATCTTGATCAGAGCTAGCAGTGGTATCTTTTCAAGAAATGAGAGAGAAACAATGGAGGCTTTTAAAGTTGTGCAAGACTTACAATCAATAGCAGTTGTTTTCCCCTCCTATAACAATACAAGAATCCATCTTAGAATTCTATCTGGCAAGATTTCATTATGACCAGCAGTGGCATGGATCAAAGGGACCAAATTAAGTTTTGAAAGTGCAATGGTGAAAGGAAATTTAAGGTATAAACACACAGTACATAAAAACCTGAGGGCTAGAACTTAAATCTGTTGGTTACCAGGGCGGTGAAGGATGTAGCACTGCAGATAAGATTTATATGACTTCCTGCAGGAAGTTATTTACTCCATGAATAATCACACCTTTCAAAGAAGCCAAATAAAATGAAAAATATGAGAATGGTAACAGAATATTTTATTTGAAGGAGTTAGTGTTTATATCTGGTCTTTTGGCTTAAAACAGCTCCCTCTCCACTGGGATGATCATTTTCCACCAAAATCACCTACATTACAGAATCTTTAATAATGGATCACTTCATTTACACACACTGTTGCATTGTGGGTTGCTTGTGCTTCTTAACCTGATTTAAAATGTTGTCTTATGTGTACCCCTGAGTGAAAACTATGATGTCAAAAGTGTAAACCCAAGAAAAACTTCAACAGGTGAGACTCTGAAAATGTTCTTATCTATTAATCTTCAAAAAGATTAATAGATAAAATCAGATTGTGCTTAATAGCACAATCACTAGTAAGAATATATCCTTTAAGCTAAAGAGTATAGAGCAAATTCTGCTTTTAGTTACAGCTTTGCTACCCTTTTTGCAGTCTCTGGGATTGCAAATGAAACAGTGCAGAATTAAGCTTTCTGTATCTGTTAGTTGCAGAGCTGGCCAAAACACACACTTTTCAGCTCCCAAGAAATTTTTGGTTTTGAGAATTTGAGTTTATTGTGCATCAGAACAAAACCAAAATGTTGAATCAAAATGTTTGTTTTGGAACTCTGAAACATTGTTTCCAAAACAAAACGTGACACTGACATTCCTGTTAGTTTCACGCTGCTGTTTACTGAATAGCAAGTAGTCTGGAAGCCTGGACACCTAGCTCCAGCTGGGGCTCTAGGTGCTGGCAGGTTCCTTACAATGGAACTGTGGACCCTGGAACACCAAAAAGCTTCCGGTGGACACCAACCTGTGTTTCAGTAGAAGTTTAGTTGAAACTAATGGATTTGATGAAACATTTTGCTTCAGTGAATTGGTATTTTCCAACTAAACTTACTTTCATTTGAAAATTTATGACTGATTTATAGTATTAACTAGAGCTGATGCCACTACTGATTATGCTTATCTATGTAATAAGATTCCAGGAATGTCACCCATCAGTGTGTCACTCTGAAGCATAGAATATCTGAGTCAGTGTGAAGCAATGAAAACAGCTACAAGTATGAGTGAAAGCTTTTTGTTTAGAATATCTCCAGATTCAGCCATCACTGCAATGAGTGGACTGTTACTGTCCAGTCTTTAAGTACTCAGCCATTTTGGGCTTCTTTTTTTTTTCCCCCACCCAACATTGTGAATTACAGCTGTGTGAGAGTATGAGCTTTCAGTTACTGGTGGTATGCTTAAAATATCTTAACAAAATTCTCTGCCCTCCCCAGAATATGATGGGTTAGGGAGGGAGAAATTCAAAATATGCTGTAATCATAAACTGTTAAACACGATGTTTGAAAAAAAAAAAAAATTGAGTTTTTGGTGTAGAAAAAATAAAGCTTAATGAGATTTTTGCCTGGGCAAGGAATGAATAAGATGTATGGGACTGAGTGCTATATTTGAAAACTGCAGCGGGGAAAAATCATTCTACCCACAGCTCAGTACCTATTTTTTTCCTCACTGAGATCATGTTCTTAGTGAGCTACTGAATTTCAGCAGAACCATATCAAGAAGATGCTAATAGGTAGATACTATTCATTAAATTCTCAGTGTGCTCAGCTCTGTATCAAGGCAGATCTCAGAGTCTGTCCCAAAGAGTTTGTTTAAAGTACACAAAACACACAGAGGAAGGATTTGCTTGGTACTTTTATAAAACTCTTAAATCTATTTGGGGATTTAAAAAAAATTTTTTTGAAGTGGGCTTGCATGGGGAGATGGTTGAAATATAGCATGTTGAAATCAGGCGATTGATGTATAGGTGCCACCATGGCGGTGAAAAAAGATTGGAAAAAGAGAATGAAAGATGTTAAAGCTAGCATCCATGGGAGTGAACTTGGATGAGCAGGCTGATTTGTAAACCAAAAGATGAGACATGATGGTAGATGATATCTGAGATATAGGCTGAGACTCAACTGTGGAGAGGATGGAAAGCAAGCACAAGAAGTTCAACAATGGTACTGTAGGCAAGGGAAATCCATTGAAATGATTCAAATATGTGTCCAAGTCAGTCTTTTTGGCATCCATTGTTTACTGATATATTCATCACTTTGAACATTAATATAAACATGGTGCTTCAGGAGGTACTGGGATATTTCAGTGAGTAGTGACAGAGCGATGATTTCTGTGGTTGAAATACATCCCACTCCACAATCAAAATACCAGAGGATTCATGTTTTGGGTGAGGATTTCTTTGGCAACTAGGACAGGGTGGGATCTAATCCTCAACCCATGTATAGTCCCCAGAAGTACAGTACAGCCCTTCCATGGCAATTGTGGCCCCTTCATTGCTCCGAAGGCTGGGTTCACTGGATTGCTGTGCCCTCTTCATTTGGAAGTAGCTATGACATAGCCATAGAAAACAGAAGCCACAGAAAGCAGCTTCATATTATAGACAGTCCAGGCTCTAATTTAGAAAATGTCTGAAGTTTTCAGTGTATTCTCTCTGTCCTATCCATAATCACCTATTTTACTTGATCTAACTTAATCTATTCTTTTAAGGTATTTCTTTTTTTGCTCCTGCCATAATATTTGGGCACCAATTGTGATAAAAAATAACTTGTCAATAATGACCATCAGATTTCTGCGTTCAAGACCATCGGCACACATTAACAGCCTCTGGAACACTTGTAGAAATGGAAGGAGAAAATCATGTGTACAGTAGTCCAAAAGAGATGGGTGGGATTCACAGTGATCAAACATGCACATAATTTTAGTATACCGAGTGATGATGATTTCCCCCAACTCTGTCTACAGGCAATTTAATACCTTCAGTGACATTTTGTGACAACTGAGGGCTGGACTAAATATATGAGGTGTCATCAGATGGAATCCTTATTTAATCCACCCTTCAGACAGACACTCTTTCTCTCTTTTGCACTTGAATTTGCTCTAATAGGTGGTCTTGTGGAAGTGTGAGACAACTTCTCACTGTATGTTGCATGCATAAACAAGTAGCATGTGACTTGGAACACAGGGGGTCAAATTCTACTCTGAGTTGCATTCATGTAGACTCCCGAGAGGCCAGAGATTCTCAGCAGATGCAGATTCTCATGACTTTCTTGGAAATATGCCAATTAATAGTCAAGAATCTGGCCCAGTGGGGTTATAGAGGCATGCTAAACTGAAGAGGGTTCATTTGATGTAAAACAACATTTGAAATTTCCAGCATCAGGGCTTAAACTGCCTTTAAACAGCTGAGTAATTGGGTAACAGTGCTATGATTCATTGCAGTCTGCTTTGTGAACAAGACCTTAGCTGAAGGTGAAGCTACCAGGTTGCTGAGACACACTATTTCATTTGCTAAGCAAGAATATGCTAAAACCCATTCACTTAACAACTCAAATGTCATGAAAGCGTATGTATTAACTAAATAAGGTCATTCTTCAAAGTGATCTGGTGTGACGTCTGCTTGTGTAATGGCAACTGAAAAATATGCTTAGACGCCTTTTTAAAATGTTTGTCTTTTTGGTTCTAGTACATTCATCACCATCCAATTACTGACAAAAGAAAAATGACAGAAGAGAATAGCTGCTCTATAAAGAGGTTAAAATCAGGATTGGAGCAGGATAATTTTTAGTAGGCAAAATATTGAGTAGGGATTCGAGACACTGGATCATAAAGTAGCTTCTTGAAGCCCGGTCATCCAAGTCATTCCCCCCTTCCCCCTTTTTTTTTTTCCTTCTCTTGGAGGTCACTAGCCACAAGACATGCTTGTGCTCAATATGAAAATATATTTTTAGTGTCAGATTCATGGCAAAATAATGTGTTTAGCCATACTAACCTTATTTAAGGATTAACTGCTATAGCAGCAGATGAGAATAGTCTTTAACTCTGATATAATCTTCTGTGATAGAAGATTTAACGTGCCCAGGAGCTGCTTTGTTTCACAAGAAGTATTTAGCATAAAAGATTAGTTTTCTGCTATTCTGGTCACAGTAACTTATTTTTTAATAAAATAAATTGATGCAAATACCGAATAAATGTGTAGAATTTTTCTTATTAGTTGAGATTCCAGGGTCTGCTTATCTTTCCCTCTCTCCACCTTCCCCCACCCCCACAAAAAATAGAAAAAAGTCAATGATTTAATCTAATAATGGACCCAAGTTAAATGAGTTTCTTTCCTTTTGAATAGTTTTCAGAATATAGGATTTGTTTAATCAATTATTGGTATTTTTACACTGTAACATCTTGTATAAGAGGATCTCAAAGTACAAGTATAGTAATGAACTAAGCCTAGCAATGTCCTTGTTGAAGAGGAGGGAAGATCAAACTGCTGCATCCTGAAAGTTTGAGTGCCTATTGCAAAGTATTCTCAATTCCCATTGGCTTTTAGGGTCTGGCCCTAAATTACTCGCTGAAGGTCATACAGTGAATCAGAGACAGAAATCCATCTGTAAAGAATTTTCTTCGGTCACTTGTAAGATATAGCTCCAAAGCACTGTAAATTCGAAGTCTTCAGCCTGTGACATTAAGGTTTGTAATGGAATGTAGCAATCCCACAAAAGGCCAATCAGACCTATCTTGCTACACCTGCAGTAAGTGTCACACCTGAAAATAGGAGCTAAAAGGGACGGACCCAGCTTGTTTGGGGACTGACCAGGAAGAAGAGCAGATTGCTGGCTTTCAGTTTGGTAGAGAAACCTGGTTGGAGCTAGGGCGCCATTTCAGATTTTGGTGAGGGAGGGCACATTAAACTCTGATTCCTGGGGCTACTTAGGCACTTAAGATCTAGTTTTTTAGCAGATAACTTAGCAATTAACTGACAGGAGCTCTGTATCTAATTCCTATATAAAAGAAAGACACATTTAAATAAATATTAGACCCACTCAGCTCTAATAATGTGTTCTGACATCTTGTGGCAAATCACTTAAGGGACACTGATTAGATTTAAAATTTTAATGTATATTCTTACTTTATTACTAACTCTGTGGAGAGACACCTCTTCAGGACTCCTGGGTTCTATCCCAGCTCTGGGAGGAGAGCAGAGTCTAATGGGTTACAGCAGGGAGCAAATATATCTGGATTCTATATAAGAACATCAGAATGGCCAGACTGGGTCAGACCAGAGGTCCATCTAGCCCAGTGTCCTGTCTTCCAGCAGTGGCCAATGCCAGGTGTTCCAGAGGGAATGAACAGAATAGGCAATCATCAAGTTGCTCACTCCCAGCTTCTGGCAAACAGAGGAGAGGGACATGCAGAACATGGTGTTGGATCCCTTTCCACCCTGGCTAATAGGTCCAGCAATGGCTATCTTCCATGAACTTACTTAGTTCTTATTGGAACTGTGATATAGTTTTGGCCTTCACAACATCCTCTGGCAAAGAATTCCACAAGTTGACTGTGAATAAATCCTTTTTTTTGTTTTAAATTTGTTGCCTATTAATTTCATTGGGTGACCCTAGTTCTTGTGTTAGGTGAAGGAGTAAATAACGTTTCCTCCAATTTTTCCACACCATTCATGATTTTATAGACCTCTATCTTATCCCCCCTTAGTCATCTCTTTTCCAAGCTCAAAAATCCCCCATATTTTTAATTATTCCTCATACAGAAGGTGTTCATACCCCTAATAATTTCTGTTGCCCTTCTCTGTATCTTTTCCAAATGCAGTATATTTTTTTTTAAGATGGGGTGACCAAATCTGCACTCATTATTCAATATGTTGGCATACTGTGGATTTATACAGAGACAATATATTTTTCTCATTATCTATCCCTTTCCTAATGATTCCCAATATTCTGTTAGCTTTTTTAAATTGCCACTGCACCTTGAACAGATGTTTTCAGAGAACTATCCACAGTGACTCCAAGATCTCTTTATTGATTGGTTCAGCTAACTTAGACCCCATAATTTTGTATGTATAGTTGGGATTGTATTTTTCCAAGTACACTACTTTGCATTTATCAACATTCTGCCATTGTGTTGCCTAGTGTGATGGGGCGGCAAGGCTAGATGGCTACAGTAAAGTACTGAGAAACAGGTATGTTAGCCCCAGGCTAAACAAATCCCTAGTACCCTGGTAACCAAATGGCAGTTGCTCCAGGTTAATCA
>NC_133774.1:56962267-57058769 GCF_003597395.2 Chelonoidis abingdonii | reverse complement strand
AAGGTCCTGTGGTGAGGATAAAGAAGGTGTTTGGAGGAGGCCATGGGGAAGTAGCCCAGGGAATTTTAGCTGTCATGCAGCTGTTACAGGAGGCACTATAGACAGCTGTGATCCACAGGGCCCTGGGCTGGAACTTGGAGTAGAGGGTGGGCCTGGGTTCCCCCCAAACCTCCCAACTCCTGATCAGACACAGCTGACTCAGACTGTGGGTTCCACAAGAGGGGAAGATCACTGAGGTGAACAAATCCGCCAATAAGCGCAGGACTCACCAAGGTAGAGGAGGAACTTTGTCACGCTATCTTGAGTATTTTTTGTATCCTCTGCAAATTCTACTACCTTACTGCATACCTGTTTTCCAGATCATTTATGAATATGTTGAATATGTAACTCTCTCCATTCTCATTTTTTATTCCTACCTTTTTGTTTCCTATATTTTAACTGAAGTGCCTGGCAGTGCTTTCAGGATCATCTAGCATCCTTAATTTACTTTGATGATAAGTCTTTTGTCATCTTAATTGCCCTGCCTTTGTTTATAAAGAAACCAGGCTGGCAGACAAAGCCTCTTGGAAGGACGATATGTCTGTGGCAGGCAGCCCAAGGCAGCTGGGAAGGAAAGCAGGAGGGAATGAGTGCCCAGGATTCTCCTCACTGGTGGAGGGGCTTGCAGAAAGCAGGAAGATTCCTGCTGGGTCAGAAACTATCTTGCTTGGAGAGTAGAGAAATCTCTTGCCATGCAGCTTGTTCTGATGCAGAAGGTGCTCAGAAGCTCTGCAGTGAGCCTGGGAAGAGGTCTAGAAAGAGAGGAACTGATATCCTGGGAGCCCAGGATAGGCTATGAGAAAGCCCTAAGACAGGTCAAGCTAGGAAGTGGTCCAGGGAGAGGCAGCGAGGGGTTGGTGTAGCCGGGCCTTGACTGATTATTAAAAGGTTCCTGGACCAGAGGCAAGGGAGGATCTGGGTTCCCCTACCAGCCACTGAGGAAAGTGATGTGGAAACCCCCTAATACAGGTGGTAAGGACTAGTGAGACTGGAGTTAGATGAAGACCCAACATGAAGTCAGAAGACTATTGTTTGTTAGACTCTTGTCCCACACCTTTGAGGTGGACCTAAATGAGACCCAGCCAGAAGACCAAGGTGCAAGAAGAAGCAGGTCACTGCAGAACCAAAGTGGCTGTCAGCAGGTGGCCTCAAAGGAGGAGGGCTTGCTATACCACACCCAGTCACAAGGGGGCATGCTGGTCAGTGTATTGCACTCTAGGGGATCCTATGGGTAGCCACTGACCTAGGACATGTGGAACGTTAACCACAGTGAAGGAAATCCTGGTTCCAATTAAGTCACTGGGAGTTTTGCCATTGATTTAAATGGGACCAAGATGTCATGTATTAACTTATGCTTAATGAGATTGGATTCTCTAGGTTATAAACTTAGCCTTATCCACAGGTATACCAAATTCCAGAGGGCCACTATATTTTCAGCTGATCCAGGAAGTAAAATATGATGTTTAAGAAGTGATGCCACCCCACTGGTCTTTTAGCATTGGTCTATACCATAATGTCACACTTCAATAATTTGACACAGTTTTTGTTAAAACAAATATAAATCTTTCTTTTTTTAACTAAAATTTTCAATTTTTTCACAAAGTTCATATTTCAGTTGGTACTGCTTTGGAATATTCATATCAATGTAATCTTTTAGCAATCCTTCTGAGCTCTTAGTCTCAATCATATCTTGTGGCAGTGAGTTCTACAAGTTAATTGTGTATTCCATGGCGAACGTATTTCCTTTTTATTAGTCTTAAATCTGCTGCATTGTTATTTCATTGAATGTCCCTTTTCTTTTTTGCAAACATTTTATTCAGACTAGAGAGTTACAAAAGACTTGATATGCTTTCTGTCTAATACAGCACTTCTGTCTTTTGCTTCTAGAAGTGTTATAATGTCATATTATACTTATTTACCCTTTGGTCATCTCTACTAGCCAGAGAGAAGAGCACTGGTAGCAATTATTTTTCAACGAAATTAGGCTGTTCATCAATGCCAATATTGTTCGTTCTTTATTTTTATTCTTTGTAGTGCTAAGACACAAATAATCACAATAAGCAGTTTGTCAGTGACAGTTGGAAAAAATGCTTCTCCTTTCATAAGTGCTTACTTTGTCATCTTGCTCAACATGAAGCTGTGATACAAAGTGTTATCTAGATTTGTGAGAAATGAGAATTTAGGTGAAATTCTGGCCTCAATGAAGTCAATGGCAAAATTTCCATTGACTTCTCTGAGGCAGTATTTCACTCCCTTTAGTGGGCTAAAATAGTCACACATCCCAATATTTACATTGCAGCTAAACAACAAAAGGGATCAGTAAATAAATTTATTTCCAAAAGTATTGGAATTGTGCCATGCATTCACTAATGCAACAAATTACTTTTGGTCCACATATTCAAGTGATTGGAGGCCCAGAGGAGAGGGTGTGTGTGGAGGGGAGGCAGGACACTTGTTTCTGATAGGACAAATAGAAAGGTAAATTTTGTCATATAAATAACTAGTATTATGAATTGTCAATAGAGACTGCAGCCATTAACATTCATATGTCAGGCAAGGATTTATAAATCTCTACCCTTCTCTGCCATTTTCCCTCTTACAAGTGAAAAATTGCAGAGAAAAGAGATGGTTTGTGAATAAGTTACTGGACTGGGACTCGGGAGATCTGGATTCCATTCCTGTGTGACTATGTGCAAATCTTTTAATGTCTTTGTGCCTGTTTCCCAAATGTCAAATGGGGAAGATACTTCCTTTCTCCCATTTGTTGTTGTGTGTTGTTAATTATGTTTATACATAACAGCTAACACAGTGGGGCTCAATCTCAACTAGGAACTCCAGATGCTAGATAACCTACGTAGATCTGGGAATATGGCTATGGTACAGTTTTGAACTGTGCCAATTCCACTCCAAATTGTAAAACCCAAGGAGTGGAATTCATCGACAATGCATTGAATGTCTGTAGACCTGGTGACTGTTCTAATGTTCACAAAATAATCAAACAATTTATAAAGCCTACTACTCTTTAATGAACCTTGCTTTACGTTTGTTCATTGTAATCTGTTACAAGTATAAGCCCCCGACTCTGCAAGATTATTCACATGGATAGACCCTTATACCTGCATAGAACCCCACTGACTTCCAAATACTCAAAGTTCAGTGGAACTTTGTTATAAAGAGGTCTTGTTATAACAAAAGGAGGAATGACAATGAAGTGTATTCTAATTTAAAACCAAGGTGGTGGAAAGCGGCTCTGAGAATAAGCACCTTTTTCAGGAAGTGGAGTGCACTTCTTACATGGCAGACAAGTTCATGGGACTGAACCATTATGTTTTCATTCTCCTAACAGCATGACTTTCCCCTGCAGACAGCCTGACAGAAACATACAGCACAATTAGCTATAGTTCCTAATTTGTAGCATAGATCAGATTAGTCTGAAGAATTCTAATTAGCTGTTAAACTTCCTAAAGACTTAGACTATTTCAAGTGTGATGTTCACTGAGATTAGTATATCAGGAGCTTCCAGTTATTACTGAGATTTTTTTTAATTATGTATAAAGCTGACAGACATTCCATAAAAGCATATGGTCTACTCCAGAGCTCTCAGGAGAGATTACAGAGGCACCATTATCTCATGTTTTGAGACATCCGAACAGTGTATATATAATAATCTATCCTAACTGCCATTTCTCATTTGGTATGACTTGGTGATTAAGTAGAAGGTGCTAAATTTGAATACTTGTACCAGTCTTCCCTGACCAAGAGAAATTCATTAGCTGCTGCTAAAAAATGTATAATCCAAAATCTTAAACTTAAATACTTTAAATAATTCTTCTCCTAGTTTTCCTTTCTTAGGGGTGTAAGTAAAAGCTTGGTTGTATGTTGAAAAGCTAAGAACCTCTTAAGAGTTCTCATTTGCCTGATGTGTCTTATGGTTTTGTAACATGCACATAAACTATAATTGAAACTTTTCAGACTTTCCTTTCATCCTCTTCTAAAACCCAGACTTCAAGTAAAAAGCTTTGTAAGGTCACAGAGCACTAAAACTTGTCCAGGAGAAAAGTCTTGGCAGCAAGGGAGAATCAGTGAAAGCATCAAAATATTATCTGCAATAGAAATACATGTTCTCTGTACCTCTGGGATTTTAAAAGCCCAATCCTGCATTTCTTGCACAACTCCTTCCTCACAAATTGAGATTAGTTTCAGTAAACCCATAAAAACTCTGTCCAAAAGAAAGGAGAGCACTTATCAAAACTGGTTGCTGTTTGTGAGTTGCTCCAGCAATTTAAATTTAGTTAGGTTCAAAGAGAATGGAGCTACTATAAGGTGGGTGCATAACTAGTTGAAAAAACATTCCCAGAGAGTAGTTATCAGTGGTTTACAGTCAATATAGAAGCACATATCAAGCTGGGTCCTGCAGGGATCAGTTCTGGGTCTGGTTCTGTTCAATATCCTCATCAATGATTTAGGCAGAGGCGGCTCCAAGCACCAGCGCAGCTGTATTGCTCTCTCAGCAGATGTCGGGGGATTGAAGTCCCCCGTTAGAACAATTTGAGGATATGACAACAAGCAATGGGCTTAAATTGCAAAAAGGGTGGTTTAGGTTAGACTTTAGGAAAAACTTCCTAACTGTCAGGGTGGTTAAGCACTGGAATAAATTGCTTAGTGAGGTTGTGGAATCTCTATCATTGTCTAACCTGCTCTTAAAAATCTCCAAAGACCTGTCAGGGATGTTCTAGATAATACAGCCTGCTATTAAGTTCCAAAATCTAGGAGATACAAGCACTGTTTTGTTGGCACTGAACGGACTTTGTGGTGGTTTGATATACTTAATTATGATCTACCTAATCCTGTGTAGGTGATGCAAAGATTATTTTCATTTTATGACATGGTATGTTACATTTTTGCAATGCACAGGTATAACCAAAGCAACTGGAACATCTGCCATACAGACACTTATGAATTCGGTCAAGATTGGTTGGCTTGCTTTTAGATTTGGTTTATTTCATTGAAGAGACTGATCTTCATATGTTTCAGATATGTCCATTAGTGCTGTATGAACCTCAAAAGGACCAGTGGTTTAACTGTTTGAATAAACATATACATTTGGAGTCTTTCCCCAAACATTTGTATGTATATTAAATCTGAAATTACTTGTCACAACACAGTACTTTGCAAGATTTATGGTACTTCCAGATTCCAACTGGATGAGATGAAATACTGCTGCTTCTAGTCACAAATCGGCCAAGAAGTCCTAGAGACGGGGATGAATAACAATGCATCTTTGACTATCTGAATACCATAGGACTACTGAACAAATACAGATATGTTTTGGATAGCCAAGAATTTCAATAGACATCAGGTCACATGACCATTTCAGGCACTGGAAGCTCAGATAATCAGTCTCTTTTGTAGTGATGATAAAAGAGCTTACTTCCCTCCTGTGCATCTGTACAGCTACTCTGACCAGGGAGAAAGGATTGTGGAGCTAGGGCTCATCCTACTCTTTCCCCCTCTTTGCCCACCAGTCTCACCACCACAATTTGTGTGGGTGATTCAGAAAGTAGGGGCTCTGGCAATCTAGCCCTACGTGATTTGGCCAACTGGATTCTATTGCATAATTATAGGCTAAATGATATATTGTACTTTAGTTTCTAGGGAAAGTCACTGTAATGGAGAAACTGTCCTACAACCTACAAAGCAAACAAATTATTTCAAAGCTTTTCCTAAATTTAGCTAATGTCTATTCCTGAAGACCAAGTAGATGAATGACTAAAACTTTTGCATCTGCTTTTTAATTTGCATCTACACTAAAAAAATTAATAGTTGCACAAGCTTGTGTTTCAGTAAAGTCTTGAGCCACTGTAATACTTGACAATTTTATCCTAGGTGAATATATAACATTTTTTTTTGTCTGCATTGTTGCTTGTTCTATTGTTCTCAGCCATCTTTTTGCTTCTTTCAAGTAGTATGAAAGGCTTGTACATGGGGGTGGGGGGGTGCTATAGAAATGGATACTCATTGGTTGGGACCCAGTCCTGCAGAGACTTACACACATTTAATTTTATATACTGTGACTAGTTCCATGGAAATCAATGGAACTATTTGCGATATATACATTTAGCACATGCCTAGTTCTTGGCTGGATCGGACCCTAGTAATTTGTGATACCCACAGATATTTACATTCACTTCTCTGCACAGTAAATCAAAAATTTGTAAATGGCTAAGAGCATTTAACTGAAACTTTAGTGCAGTGTTGTCCTGTCTTTCTAACATGGAAGAGGCTTTATTGGCTTTTTAGTAATTCATGAAGATAAATTATGGTGCTATCAAGCAAAGGAAATGTTGTTTCCATATTAGTCCAAAAAATAAGCATCTTATACATATTAACAGTTTACTAAGATTTTTACCTTTTAAGTGTGAAGTTTGTTTTATTTTTGTTTTTAAATTGAGCTGCTGACTTATAAGATTGGATACACACGCAATTTATATTCTGTAATCCTTTAGAAATTTAAGTAACGATATATGCGTTCTAGGAGGAAATCAGCCTCCCTCCCAAAAATGTACATGATAACAGCAGAGTCTTTAGATTTAAAAAAAAAAAACATATTGGTCTTTCATTACAATTATTTATCTTGACTGCAAAGATGGAATAAATGGTTTTCTATTCCTTCAGGAGATAGAGGTGAATGAGAGAGTGTATTTCAGAATAACCTTTCCTTGTCTAATCAGACAGAATTACACAATCTATTTTTTTCTTTATGGCAGAGGAAAAGTGTGCTATAGCATGCACACTGTATAAGGTAGTGTACATTTCCAACGCCATAATCTAGATCATCAGAGCCAAACTGCTATGTACACATCTGCATCTACAAGGATAGCTTTCCTGGTATTAGTTCACAGCTCTTATCCAACAGACTAATGTGACCCAGGGGGACCCCTTGATGCCAGTTGGTACTGGGCATGAGTGATGCAGAGGGGTTTATAGAGATCCCCTGGTCTGATGTCCACATAATAGTGCACCAGAGGTGACGTGAGGGTTCTCTACCAACAGTCAGTAATGCATTGGTCATGATAGTCATTACCTGTACATGCATTTCATAATGTTTAATGAATTATATATCTATATTGGACATTTTATGTTCTTAAAGCCTCGAGGTTAAAAGCAGCTCACTAGGAAGTGAGTGGCCTTGGACAGATTCTGTTCAAGCAGGAGGTAGAAGGAAGATGCTTATCTTTCTCAGTCAGCTCAGGTGTGCATTGTATGTATCACAATGGAAGTCATCAGCATGTGAGGCCAGATGCTGAGTAAAAGATTGCAAGAACAACAAAAGAGGGAGGCTGCGGGGAGAAACAATCACAGGGGATATCCTGCTCAGGGCCGGCTCCAGGCCACAGTGCGCCAAGTGCGTGCTTGGGGCGACATGGCGCGGGGGGCACTCTGCCGGTTGCCGGGAGGGCAGCAGGCGGCTCCGGTGGACCTGCCGCAGGCGTCCCTGCGGAGGTTCCGCTGGTCCTGTGGCTCTGGTGGAGCATCCGCAGGGATGCCTGCGGGAGGTCCACAGGACTGGCGAGTGGCAGAGTGCCCCCCGCGGCGTGCCACCGTGCTTGAGGCGGCAAAATTTCTAGAGCGTGCCCTGATCCTGCTTATGAAAAAGAACAAAGGACTGTCTGGATGTATCTAAGGATACTAAGAGATATCCTTCAGCCTTTACTGAGGAGACAGCTGGGAGCATGGTTTGTTTCATGAAAAGGGGATCACAGCCTATCTGGGGAAAAAATACTTGTGAGCAATCTAAGACATGTCAGTAACTAGTTAAGTAAGTCTAGATTCTAGAACGTTATGATTTTTATTTTACATGTAACTAACCAATTGTTTCTCATATTTCTATTTGCTGTCATGTAAGTCTCCACTCTCTTAAATAAACATTTATTTGTTTTCACTCTAATTGTATCTAAATGCTGTGCATTAAATGGAGCTGTGATCTGAGGTATAATTGGTAAGCTGGGGTGTACTGCTGCATTGGGAGCAACAAACCTGTAAATACAAGTGTCCAGTGGAGCAGGGGCTGGTCACTCCAGAAGCATGCTCGGAGGGTCGAGGAATGGAATATGCCTATCACTAGCCTGTAGCAAGAAAGTGGGGCTTGCGTAGGTATGGAGGGCAGTGCTTGTGTTGGTTATGGCTAGGGGTTAGGGAGCTAACCCCCAGCCAGCACAGACAAGGCTTCCTTACGTTAAGAGCAGTGAGGAGCCTTACAATCCTGCATGCCCCCAGGAAGCATCACAGCTAGTCGCATGGTATATTTTCTTGCCCAAATAATGCTATTTTATTCAATTAGTAACTAACTTTTCTGAAAGAATGATAAACAAATGCTTTCAACGCACTGTCAGCCTAACCAAAGAAGCCAAGGAGATGGCTGGAACTCTCCATAGATTTATTATTGATAATAAGACAAATGGATTTGAATTTGGCCAAACCTCTACTGCAAGTTGCTTGCATATTAATCAAGGTGGTACCATTCTGGAAGGAATTAAAATAAGCTGCTTTGCAATTCAGAAAGCCAATATAAGCCTACCCCTGTACATTGAAATTATGCATGTTGAGTTGTCAGTCATAATAAGTGAATGAAGGAGTTATGTTTTAAGCAGAATCCTGTAAAAGCCTAGGCATAGCGTCTGGAGGCTCAGGACACAGCCACAGTATTATGCTTCATTAGTTTATCCTTGTGAAAATATTTACCTTTTGGACCAAACTTCCGGTGGCTGGTGCCTCAGCTGGTGTGCACACAGAATGGGTAATAACATTCTTAAACCCACATTTTGTGCAGGCAGTTACTTATTTTGCATTCTTTACCCATCTGCATGCTGCATTTTACATCTACAACAGGCGTATGTGCATATTTTGTAGATGTAATTAGTTGCCCTGATTTGAAAATTTGGCCTTTTGAAGCTTGCTATTTAAGAAGAAAAAATTGCCATCCTCACTAGCTTAGTTACCTTGTCCTTTTTTGAAACTTGATCTGGCAGTTAGATTATGAACAAAACATTTAACTATCAGGGTATTTGTTCCACATTTGCACAGATGTTTGTTTCAAACATGAAAAGCAACTCAGCATTGAACAGAAACATGGAAAGAAAAAACCCTTTTGATAGCTGGGTGAGAGGAGAAGAGAGAATTGGCAGGTTTATGGTTTAGTTATGGGCACACTGACAGCACTTTTTAGTTGTGACCCACAGGCTTTATGCCTAACCCAGACACACTTTATTTTGTGCATCACAGATAAAGACAATGGACTGAGAGGGACAAAGACTAACAAATGAATCAGAAGGAGCAGGCTTATCAAGCTGCTTTGTGATCTGATTTACTAGTAAGCACCATATTTCACTATGTTATTATAGTAGCATCCCATCCCCCATTGATGTTTAAATGGTCAGATTTTATGCAATCAGCTAATACAATATTTCTTTTATAATCTGTGGTTTACACAGCATCTTCATACAACAGTATCCCAGATCTCCCTGACAGCTAATTTTGCATGAAAATACAAATTAAACTTCATAGTTTACAAAATACAGGACAGTTGGCCTTGGTAGGTATAGTAAGTGAAGGGTGTGGCTTAGTGTCTGAGAAAATGTTTGAGCACAGAGAATTGGGGGGCTGGCATAGTTTTGTTAGAGAAAATGGAGTATAAGCAAAGGGGAAGTGGTGGGAATTTGTAAAGGAGTCGAATCTAGTGAATAGAGCTGGTTGGGGAATTTTTTGACACTTTTTTTTTCTTGCTGAAAAATGTCAATTCATTCAAGCTGAAATGCTTTGTAGGTCAGGGTTGGTTTTGACAAATTTCTCAACCTAAAAAATCTGAGGAAAGTTTCAGAATAGTAGAAATGTTCCATTTTGACACTTTCAAAGTGGAAAATTCTGATTTTTCCAGTTGAAAATGACTTAAAATTTAATTTGTAAAAAGATCAAAATAAAAAATTGTCCAGAACTTTTTATTTATTCTTCACTTTGTGAACACTTTTCAGATTTTTGACTTTGTCCCAATTCAGGATGGAGAATTTTTTATTTATTTTATTTATTTTTTTTTAAGTGTCAAATTTTCACTGCATGGGAGAACAATTTCCTGCACCATGCTATTAGTGAATCCTGTTCAATGCTATGGTATCTCATTTATTCTAGTATATATAATGAAATGTTTCAATAACTTCATATACTGTATCTTTTGGATCAAGCCAATACATATTTACTGGCACTATAGTTTTGCGCAAAAACCAATATATTCCTAGGGGTGAATTTTACACTAATAAGTAAATGCAATTTACCATTGACTTCAATGGCAGCATGCCCTTAAACCTTTAATCCAGTTTTAATACTGGAAGTAGCTAAGAGATCAAAAGATCAGAACACACTTCAGTTTGCAGAGCTGGTACTCCCCCGCCGCTTCTGTAGACCTTCCGTACAGTTCCAACATCATCCCATCCCAGCCCACCAGCTGGCGTGCTGCTTCTCCACTGAGCACTAAGGACACCCACCTGTAGCATTTGCCTTGTGCTAGACAGCACAGATGTGCATAGCAAACACCCACAAGCTTGTCTGGCTGCTAGGGTTGCCAACTTTCTACTTGCACAAAACTGAACACCCATGCCCCACCCCTTCTCAGAGGCCCCATCCCTGCTCACTCCATTCCCTCGCTTTCCCCACGCTCTCTCACTTGTTCATTTTTACTGGGCTGACTTGGGGCTGGGGTGCGGGAGGGGGTGAGGACTCTGGCTGGGGGCACAGGCTCCAGGGTGGGGTGAGAAATGAGGGGTTCAGGGTACTGAAGGGGGCTCTGGGCTGGGGTAGAAGGCTAGGTGGGTGAGGGCTCTGGCTGGGGGTGCAGGCTCTGATGTGGGGCTGGGGGATGAGAGATTTGGGGTGCAGGAGAGTGCTCCAGGCTGGGACCAAGGGGTTTGGAGGGCAGGAGGAGGATTAGCGCTGGGGCAGGGGGTTGTAGTGAGGGGGGGGGGCAGAGGCAAGGGCAGGGTTGCAGGCTCCAGGGGGCACTTACCTCAAGCAGCTCCCGGAAGCAGCAGCGGCACATCCCCCTCTGCGGCTCCTATATGGAGGTACAGGCAGGTGGCTTAGCACGTTGCCCTGTCTTCAGGTGCCACCTCCACTGTTCCCATTGGCCGTGGTTCCTGGCCGGTGGGGCACTGCTTGGGGTGGGGGCAGCATGCGGAGCCCCCTGACTGCCCCTACATGTAGGAGCTGGAGGGAAGACCTGCTGGCTGCTTCCTGGGAGCTGCACAGCACAGAGGCTAGAAAGGAGTCTGCCCGCCCTGACACATGGCACTGCCAAGTGGACAATCAACAGACCAGTCAACGGTGTTGACCAGAGCTGCCAGTATTCCTTTTCAGCTGGGTGTTGCAGTCAAAAACCAGACACTTGGTCATCCTATCGTCTGCCTAACTCAGAACTTCTTAATTGTAGGCCTAGGTCTCATGGGCTTGTTGGTTAGTACAACCTTTTATATTCAGATTCCAAGGCTAGAAGGTACCACTGTGATCATATTTAGTCTGTATATCTTCTGTATTGCACAGGCCATAGAACCTCACCAAAATAATTCCTTTAGAACTAGAATATATCTTTAAAAATGAAATCCAATCTTGATTTTAAAAATTGCCACTGAAGGAGAATCCACTACGACCTTTGATAAGTTGTTCCAATGGTTAGCTACTCTCCCTATTAAAAAATTATACCCTAGTTCCAGTCTGAAATTGTCTAGCATAAGCTTCCAACCATTGGCTCATGTTAGATTTTTGTGTCTCAATCCATGCCAATGTCACTCTCTTTGGGTGGTAAAACTTGAGTATAGATCATAAGTGAGATATTCCAAAGTGCTACTATGACTTCAAAGGACAAATTCCATTGGCTTGCGGTGTGATTTATGATACTAAGTCACTTAGGTGCTTTTGAAAAATCATATCTCTGTTTTCAAAGTTATTAATGTAATTTGCCTAGCCAGTTCTTTCACACACATCTGTATGGCCAATAATTATGTTTGTACTTAACTGTGCAAATGTAAATTTAATTAGAATTTTTATGGGCAAAGTAGGGGTGTGTGTGAGAGAGATTAGGCATAAAATTGCTCATGGAAAAGTACATAAAGAGGAAACAAAGACAGCAAAATATATATTTACAACTTTCATTTGGAAAGAATGTGTCTCTCATTTAATGGTTGTACATCTGTAGTTGCTTAAGAAACACAACTAAGTCATTATCACAAATCGTAAATGCTCTGCTTTTTTTTCTAACTTATCAGCTAGTTGCTACTAGTACATATTGTTTAGCTTTGAATTCTGCAATAAATAGCGGGTCTTTAGATCTGAGGTTTAATAATAGGCTGAGTGTCTGTCTTTGAAATCTTGCACACCACTTTACATCTGGTTTAGGTTATAAGTGATCAAAAGTTGCTGAAGCCTGTGTGAAATCAGTTTTATGGTTTTGAGTCTAATTCCTGTTTGACATGTGTTCATACCAAAAAATATTATCCCACCTGGCACCTGTAGTGTCTGTTCCTCACAACTGTGCAGCCTAACTCTTTCAGCTAAAAGATTTATCCTCTAGCTCAAGTAGTAGAGGCTTGTGACTTTAATGCTGAAATTTCTGGATTTGAGCCTGAAGAATGATTAATTGTTTTCTGTGTATCTAAGCAGCCATGATTTGTTACATATGAACATTTAAGTCAAATGATGCAAATATATGTGTATTTGCAGGTATTACTCATGTCCCTCTATAGATAAAATATTCATAGTTCTCTACCTGTGGATGAAAATAATCAGTTTGTAATTTCACTGAGAATTAAGCACCTCCTGCTGACTAGCTTCCTTGATTTCCACGGAAGTCAGCAACAATTTAGGGAACTCTGTTCCTTATATTATTGTGCCTTCCGACTGCTGGCAAATGAACTTGAGAAAGAAACCCATACCTTCTTCTTCCAAATTGTCTGCCAAGTATTCCCCATAGTTGGGCTGAAGTCATTGGAAATGTGAACTGGAATATGCTTATCAAGTTTTTCTACTTACCTGCAACAAATCAAGGAAAGCCAAAACAGTGCTGATAAGAACCACACTTCTCTTGTGAGGAATCCCAGTCACTTTAATAGCACATAGAATAAATGAGTTTTCTTTACTCATTTGTGGTGTTTAACCACTGAATTAGCCCGGGTGCTTTAATTAAACTCCGCAGAGTATACATGAATTCATAGATATCTCCACAATAACTATATGGCAAGACTTTGAAATTGGGCAAGACTGCAATCCCCTCACGAACTTGGGCTATACACAGTCCTTTTTAATAATGTTGGCATCTTTCAGAAAAAGACCAGGAGTCACAGTCATTTTAGGAACAGCTTATCATGCTGGCATGCTCATTTCTTTGAGGGGATCAGACCCAGTGCAGAGTGCTGCCAGCTCACACAGTTTATTCATGAGTCTTATGTGGCAAGTGGGAATGTGAGAATCTCAGCTTTCATTTTTGTGGGAAAAAAGCTTATAGTGCTCATCATTGCAAAGGAAAATCTAAAAATGTGACCTGAGTGTACTGTGTATTAACAGTACATAGTGCCTGAGCACCACCCAAATGTTCAATTTATCCTCTCAACTCCCCGGTGAGGTAGGACAGAATTACTGTCCCCATTTTACAGATGGGAAATTGGGGCACTGTGAGTGACTTGCCTGCAGTCATACAGGAAATCTGTGGCAGAACTCATGTCTCTCAAGTCCTAGGCTAGTGCCATAAGCACTAGATCCTTCTATCCTGCTAGTGACACAAAACCCAGAAAACAAATAAAAAGAACCCAACATTTTATTCTGAATTTGCACAATGTTTTGTGCCTTAACAAGTTTTGAACACTTGGGAGATACTGGGTGAATCCCTCTGGATATATCTGTGATGCTTGTAAATCTGGATCTGTGAGACTTGGAATTTTGAACTCAGTATTTCCAAGCCTGCACTTTTAAACTTGGGGTTACAATTGCTGAACTTGAGGCTCACAACCATGGTAACATCCATATTGTACCACCCAGACCTAGGGTGAAAAGGAACCCTGGTGGCTCTGGTCAGCACTGTTGCTTGGGCTGTTGAAAGTCCAGTCGGCTGTGCTGTGGTGCTCAGGCAGGTTAGTTCCTACCTGTCCTGGCACTGCGCTGTGCCCAGAAGCAGCCATCAGGTCTGGTTCCTAGCCAGGGGCACCACAAGGCTCCCTGTGCTGCCCCTGCCCTGAGCACAAGCTCCACACTCCCATTGGCTGGGAACCATGGCCAGTGGGAGCTGCAGAGGCGGTACCTGTGGGTGAAAGTACTGTGCGGATCCTTGTAAGGCTCCCCCCGGCACCTAGAAGTCAGACCTGATGGCTTCATCTGGAGCGCAGCATGGTCTGCAGTGCCAGGTCAGGCAGGAAGCCTGCCTTAGTCCTGCTACTGACCTGGAGCTGCCTGAGGTAAGCCCGCACTCCAACCCTGATCCCCAAGCACCTGCCTCAGCCCTGAGGCCCCTCAAACCCTCATCGCCGGCCCCACCCCAGAGCCCACCCCCTGGTTAGAGCCCTCACCTTGCCGCAGTCCAGTGAAAGTGAGTGAGGGTGGGCGACAGCTAACCATCGAGGGAGAGGGAATGTAGTGAGTGGGGGGCAGGGCCTTGGGAAAGGGGTGGGGTGGGGGTGTGGCCTCAGGGAAAGGGCAGGGACAGGGTCTTCGGTTTTGTAGGATTAGAAAGTTGGCAACCTTACAAAGACCTCCTACCATAAGCATTCCCAAATCTGGACCTTAGCATCCAGAAATCTGGGTGCCTGCATGAAACCCTCTAAGCTTAATTACCAGCTTAGATTTTATCTCGGTGCCTCCATCCAAAAATTCCAGTGTTTTGGCTCACTCTGGTCTCCCCAAAACCTTCCCTGGGGAACCCCCAAGACTCAGATGCACTGAGTCTCCTAACAAAGGGAAATAAACTATTCCCCCCCTCTCTCTCCTACCCAGAATTTCCTCTCTGGGCTAACCTGAGAGTTACTGATGCAACCTCTTTACATCACAATACCAAGAAGCATGTCTCTTCTCTTCCACAAAGAGACAACCAATACAGGAAAACAGAAATGATTCTATCTCTCTTCCCCCCCACCAATTCCCTGGTGCTGTAGAGCTTCACCCTCCGTAGATCTAACACAAAGAGAATTTCCCTCCCTTCGTTCCTTAGCCTACCCAGAGAAGAGAACTTAAACAGTCTTAAAAGAAAGAAAGAAAAACACATGAACATGATCTCTGCATCAAGTTGACAATACACAGGGCTATTGCTTAAAAGAAAATATGAATAAACAGCCTTATTCAAAAAGAGATACAATTTAAACATTCCAGCAACTACACACATGTAAATACAGAAAAACAATAACAGCCTATTGTTTTTCTACCTTTGTACTTACAACTTGAAACTGAAGATTAGAAGCTTACAGATAGAAAAGGTCCCCTCTCATAGCTGAGAGACAGACACAAGACACAGACCCAAAAAATTCCCTCCCCTGAGCTTTGAAAAATCCGGTTTCCTGATTGGTCCTCTGGTCAGGTGTTTGGTTCCCTTTGTTAATCCTTTACAGGTAAAAGAAACATTAACCCTTAGCTATCTGTTTATGACACCTCCTGACTCAGGTCTCTAGCTTGAGCTGCATCCACACTGGAAAACGGGGCAGACAAACTTTTTTTGGCCTGAGGGCCGCATTGAGTTTCTGAAATTGTATGGAGAGCCGGTTAGGGGAGACTGTGCTGCCCCAAACAGCCAGGCATGGCCTGGCCCCTGCCCCCTATCCAACCTCCCCCTGATTCTTGCCTCCTGGTGGCCCCCCAGGGACCCATGCTCCATCCACCTCCCCCGCTCTGTCTCCCGCCCGACCCCGAACCACCAACCCTATCCAACCCCGCTCCTTCCTGACTGGCTCTCCTGGGACCCCTGCCCCATCCAACCACCCCTGGACCCCCTACCTGTGACTGCCAACTACCCCCTGCCACCCCATCCAACCCCCCTTTCCTTCCTGATTGCCCCACTGAGAACCCCTGCCCCATCCAACCACTCTTTCTCCTTGACTGCCCCCAGACATCCTGCCCTTAACTGCTCCCAGCTGCCCCATTCAACCCCTCCTCTCCTTCCTGACTGCCCCCTTGGGACCCCTTCTCCCATTCAACCTCCTTGTTCCCCGCCCCAACCCCTATCCACACCCTCACCCCCTGCACACACCCCCGAACTCCCCTGCCCTCTATTCAACCCCCCCCTCGCCCCCTTACTGCGGTGCCTGGAGCACCAGTGGCTGGTGACATGGCTGCACCAGGACAAGCAGCTGGGCCGCGCAGCACAGAGCACCAGGTCAGGCCCCAGCTCTGCAGCTGTGCTGCCCCAGGAGCTTGCTGCTCTGCTGCTCAGAGTGTTGCACCTGCGGCGCAGTGAGTTGAGGCTGTGGGGGGAGAGGGAACAGCAGGAGAGGGGTCGGGGGCTATCCTCCTGGGCCAGGAGCTCAGGGGCTGGACAGGATGGTCCCACAGGCCAGATGTGGCCCACGGGCTGTAGTTTGCCCATGTCTGCTGTAAAATTACAAGGCTTAGACCTGAGTCACAATGGGATTTGGGCTCTGACCCATCCCCTAAGCAAGTCCAGTATGTTTGCTGACCTGAGTCAGACTGCTTCTGTGGGCAGAAGCGAGGCTTGGCCTCAAACCTGAATCAGAGACTGGTCTTAATGTGCAGTGTAGAGAGGCTTTCTGGGACCATGCTGCTTGAACGAAATCTGTGTGGTTTGTGGGTACCTCCCAAGACTTGTCTTTTGAAGGGCAATCACCGTTCTGCCCTTGGTTGGATGGTCTGGGAATTTCCACTGAAATAACCTCCCTTTTGAGGCCTCCTTTCACAGAATTGAATATAGGAAGGGGCAATCCAGCCAATTAGCATTAGAGGGTACAACAGATAGGGATATAGTTTTTTGTTTGTTTGTTTGTTTTTGTTAAAACAACTTAGGTATCTGCATTTGAAAACTTGATCCATGATGTTCACAATATTTAAGGTTGAATTTTTGTTAGTTTTGAAATGCAGATCCCATATGTCTGAAATAACTAAATTCACGTGGCAATGCAATATTTCTAACTTTCCAGATTCTAGATTGTTATCCTGTTATGCTTATAGTTCTAATGTTATGGGGAAATAAAAGAAAAAAGTTATAAACCAATGCTTCCATTGAAAGGTTGCACATTTTCTGTTTTTAGATATGATTATCTCTCTGAAAGCTGTAGTCAATATTTCTGCTTTCATCAAATTAGTATCAATTGCATTTTAATAAGGAGTAGAACAGAAAATCCATGTTAATTCTTGCATTGCTAACAATCAGCATTAACATGAAAAAAACCAAACTACATTACTCTTATTGCTTTTCTAAAAGTGAATTTAACTTGATACTCTGAGGTAACTTGTTCCTAGATTTAGGTGCCCAATTTCTGATTTTGTGCGTAGGAAATTTAATTTCTTAACACAAAAATGTGATACACATACAATCTGTAACATCTTTCATTTTACTTCAGTTACAGATGTGAATTTTTGTAACTACGTGGAATGTCAGTGTATCTGGTATTTAGGTATCATTTATTAACCAACTTTTTATTACAGATGTCTTTGAGTATGTCACTGCGATTATTTAAAAAAACAAAACAAAACACAGCATTGAGTCTCAGAATCTGGATCAGCTGATTTGGAATTGCAGGGCTCAGGCTGTGGGCCTATAAAATTGCAGTGTGGATGTTTGGGCTCTTGAGACCTGATGGGGAGGCTCAGCCATGACTGTGCCATGTGGTCATATTGCAGTGTATTATACACTTTGAGGGTGGTAGCTTAGTAGCATTCCTAAAAGGAGTAGGCATTTATATGGCTAATGGGAACTTTGGAAGTTATGTTAGAAAGGATGCATTTTTTTAAAAGAGGGGATGTAAACCTTTATACTTCTGGAAATAAACCAGCTATACTGATGGGAGCTTGGATGATATCTTTCTTAGGGTCAGGTTATTCCATAAGCATAGAAGCAGATTTTGTGTGCTATATCAGTTCTCCAGGCCTATAATCACCATTGATATACATATTTATTATTCATGACAGTCACTCTAGCCACTAGCATCTGGTTAGCAAATCGTCTCTACTTCCTCTCATGAAAGTAGTCCAGCCCTTCTCCAAAGATGTGAGTCCTATTAGACTTCAGAGCAGAAAAGCACTCTCAGCTAGAATTTTGAAAACCTTCCTGGGAGTTAACCTAGAACCCCCATGCCTTTGTCAGTGAAGTCTCCTTCTATGGATGCCAGTGCACAGGGGGCAATATGGCATGGGGCTACCAATCACCTGCACTTTCTGTCAACTCCCCATTTCCAACTTTACCTTTGCAAACAGTTCACATTGAGGAGGGAGCCAAAAGTGATTCAGATTTCATTTAAATTCATATAGGATTTGTGTTTACATTGTAATGCCCTGTTGTTGTAGCCATGTTGGTCCCAGGATATTAGAGGGAGAAGGTGTGTGAGGTAATATCTCTATTGGACCAGCTTCTGCTGGTGAGAGAGACAAGCTTTCAAGTTTACAAAGAGTTCTAAAAAGCTGCTCTTAGAGATCTGTGTAAGCTTGAAAGCTTGTCTTTCTCACCAACAGAAGCTGGTCCAATAAGAAATATTACCTTGCTCACCTTATCTCAGTGGTATTCTTGGTGGCAAAGAACAGGGATCTGTAGTAGAAAGCAAATAATTATTCCTTCTTTACCCTGCCAAAAAATACATTTCATCCTTCAAAGAGAACACATGATGGCTCAGAGTCTGATTCTTCAGCTTAACTTTAGGTATCCCTTCACAATACATATGTTACTGGTCTGAGTCCAAGGCTTATCTTTATTGTATGGTGGTGTGTCAGCTAAATGCAGCTGAGAGTCTGACAAACATCAAAATAGTTCCTTTGATTATGTATTGAAGCAAACAAGCAAACATACAGTATCTCCGGAAATAATGCTTTATGCGGAGACACAGGGTTATATTTATGAGAGTGGTACTGACTTGGTGAGTGATGTTGGCCAAGTCCCTTAACCTCACTCTAACTGAGATTCCTCTTCTGTAAAAAGGGGGTATCATGACACTTAGCACAGCAGTAGGCACTTCAGAAATATCTATACTAGATATGTTCTTTTAAATTAAATGCATTGATAATCTCAGAAGAAAACACAATGTACTAGACAAGTATTATTTTATTTTTATAATATACCTATTTTTGAAATAACAATTCTATTTAGCATTTGGGAAAGCATTAAGAACTGCTCAGATAGTAGCCAGCAAGCTCTCTTTTTGCCTAAGAGGTGTGTCTATGCAGAGATTTGAATCCCATCCAGATTGGACTCCCCTTGCCGGCTGCCCTAAGTTGACTTTTTTGCTTCATAGTGTTACATGCAATGACTTTGATTTAGTGAAGATGGGTAATTCTGTTGATGGAGGCAGCTGGGCAACATCTAGGGTTGTGCCTGACTTGTGTTTGACACAGCTTATGGGTTTAGGGACAAGTTTATGGGTTTAGGGATAAAGGTGACTTTAAGGTACTTAGTTTTACATTGTCCCTGATCCTGAGCCCAACCAGTCGCTTGAGTCAGTCGTCAGTCCAAGGTGTAAATTATAGCAGCAGCAGAGTTATCCTATTTCTGCGCTGCCTGCCAAGACACAAGGGTTATTCCAGTAGCTGAAGATTGCCACCAGCCATACCTCTCTTCCCCTGCCTGCAACCCTCTGCATTGGATCAGGGAAGGGGAGTGGTGTAGGGCCCATTACAATGGCTAAAATCAGGCCCAGATTAACAGATGTATATACTCAGGGCACTTGCACAGGGCCCTCAGCTCTGGGGGCCTCCAACCACTGGAGGCATTGCAACCTGGTGCATGGGATCACAATGCTACTCTGTTTTGGCCTGGTCACTCCTCCATCATGATGCACGGATGACCAGGCCAAATTTGAGTAAGGGTATGTCTACACCACGGGATTATTCTGATTTTACGGAAACTGTTTTTTTAAAACAGATTGTGTAAAGCTGAGTGCACGCGGCCACACTAAGCACATTAATTCGGCGGTGTGTGTCCATGTAGCAAGGCTAGTGTCGATTTCCAGAGCGCTGCACTGTGGGTAGCTATCCTATAGTTCTCGCAGTCTCCCCCGCCCATTGGAATTCTGGGTTGAGATCCCAATGCATGATGGGGCAAAAAACAGTGTTGTGAGTGATTCTGGGTAAATGTCGTCACTCAATCCTTCCTCCGTGAAAGCAACGGGAGACAATCATTTTGCGCCTTTTTTCCCTGGCTTGCCCTGGCAGACACCATAGCATGGCAACCATGGAACCTGTTTTGCCTTTTGTCACTGTCACCTTATGTGTACTGGATACTGCTGACAGATACAGTACTGCAGTGCTACAAGCAGCATTCATTTGCCTTTGCAAGGTAGCAGAGACAGTTACCATCCCTATTGCACCATCTGCCATTGTAAATTGGCGATGAGATGATGGTTATCAGTCATTTTGCACAGTTTGCAATTGGAAATTGGCAATGATGGTTATCAATCCTTTTGTACCATCTGCTGCTGTCATGGGTGCTCCCAGCTGGCCTCACTGAGGTCGTCCGAGGGCGCATGGACAAAAATGGGAATGACTCCCCGGGTCATTCCCTTCTTTATGTTTTGTCTAAAAATAGAGTCAGTCCTGCCTAGAATATGGGGCAAGTGTATGAGAACCAGGAGGAGCCAGCTGCTCTGCGGTCAGAGCCCTAGAGATCCCGCAGAAACATGATGAGCTGCATGCCATTTCTAGGGGGCCCCTGCAACAACCCCACCCATTGCTTCCTCCCTCCTCAACCGTCCTGGGCTACATTTGTGGGCCGTCGTCCCCCCATTTGGGTGTGATGAAGTAATAAAGAATGCAGGAATAAGAAACATCTGAGTTTTTAGTGTGAGTAAAAGAGGGAGGGCAGCTTCAGCTGCTATGATAGTCCAGGCAGGACATTAAAAGGGTTGCCGGGGAGCAGGGAGGAGGCCAGCCTCCCACTTGTATGACAGTCAGGGAGTACAGAATTCTTCTTGACATGAAGGCGGAGGGGGGGGGAAGTGGGCTGCATGGATTCAGCCTCCAGCTGCTATGATGAGGAGGTTACTAAGTCCTTTTACCAATTCTTGCCAGAATGACCAGGAGTCATTCCCTACCCAGGCGCCCCGGCCGCCTCACTGAGGCCAGCCAGAAGCACTCACGGGCTGATGATGAGATGGCTACCAGTCATTTGCGATATCTGCCACTGGAAGGGATGCGGGTGTTCAAGCGCTGCAGCAAAACCCCGATCTACCAGCAGTATGCAATAGAATAGGATGACATTGAAAAAAGGTGAGAAACAATTTTTTCCCCTTTTCTTTCAGGGAGGGGGACAAGGGTGTAAATTGATGACATACACCCTGAAACACCCGGGAAAATGTTTTTGACCCTTCAGGCATTGGGAGCTCAGCCAAGAATGCAAATGCTTTTCGAAGACTGCAGGGATTGTGGGATAGCTGGAGTCCTCAGTCCCCTCTCCCTCCCTCCATGACCATCCATTTGATTCTTTGGCTTACCGTTAAGCTTGTCAAGCAGCACTGTGCTGAGTCCCTGCTGTGGCCTCTGTCTATCAAAGCCTGGAGATTTTTTTCAATGCTTTGTCATTTTGTCTTCTGTAACGGAGCTTGGATAGAACAGAATTGTCTCCCCGTGTAGCAATCAGATCCAGTATATCCCGTACAGTCCTTGCTGGAGCTCTTTTTGGATTTGGGACTGCATCGCCACCCCTGCTGATCAGAGCTCCACGCTGGACAAACAGGAAATGAAATTCAAAAGTTCGTGGGGCTTTTCCTGTCTACCTGGCCACTGCATCAGAGTTCAGATTGCTTTCCAGAGCAGTCACAATGGTGCACTGTGGGATACCGCCCGGAGGCTAATACCGTCGAATTGCGGCCACATTAACTCTAATCCGACCTGGCAATACCGATTTCAGCGCTACTCCCTTCGTCAGGGAGGAGTACAGAAGTCGGTTTAAAGAGCCCTTTATATCGATATAAAGGGCTTCATTGTGTGGACGAGTGTAGGGTTAATTTGGTTTAACGCTGCCAAATTCGGTTTAAATGCGTAGTGTAGACCAGACCTAAGTGGTGGTGTCCTGTCATGCAGGATTTCAGCACTGCTCAGGTTGGCCTGGCTGCTCCTCTATCATGATTGGGGGTGGGGGAGCAGCTGGGCTAAATTTGAGTGAAGGAGGGACCCATAGTGCACAGGGACCCAAAATTCTTTAACCCAGGCCTAGCCAAGAGGAATGAGAACATTCCCTTAGGGAGAATCCTCCACTGGGTGGATGTTCTGAGTTTAAGGCCCCTTTGTGTGAGCATAACTTCTGGAGTAAGTCAGATTTGATCTGAAATAGTCTTGTCATTCTCACTGTGAGGAGCCGTAGAACATATGCACAGGAATGGTGATTGGGGAGGCTGATACATGGGATTTGCTCATTTGTAGATCTAAAGATATTTAATAACTGTATCCGTTCACTCCCACAAAATGTAGCACTAATTGAACCCTGGTATTTTAAAAGATCAGCTCTGCTTCTTTTCTGGCTGTGTGAAATGCACCTTTCATTTGGAAAAACTGTAGATGACAGAATAAGAAATTGATATTTTGAAATTTAAAGCTGCTAAAGGAGAGCTTTTGAGTGCTTACGGTACTAAATACACAAAACACCTGAAGTGTCTGAGTTTTTCCTGTGAGAATTCTAAAATTCCAGGTAGTCACAATAAAAGAAGAAATCTGTGCTTTCCTATCACATATGTGTGTTGATTTTATGTTGAATTGTCACTGAGGTTTTAGACTATTTCCATTTACAAATGCTCTGTTTTGTATGAAACTCTGTGGCATTTTAACATACTTTGTAAATTTAATTTAAAATTCCTATATTTAAAACAGATAAATGTTTGGCACAAACATTAATGCATCTCCCTAAAAATACTGTTCCTCACCCATTATTATTATTATTATTATTAAAGGCATTCTAAGAACCTTTCTCTGTATCTCAATAGCAATTCCTTTCATGTCTTGTGTTGCTTATTTATTTAGTCCCAAGCCCTGCAAAGCAATCTGACTTTGTGGATCATTGTGTGCAAGTGGAATTCCAGGACTCCATAAGGGTCCTTTGCAGAATCTTGGTTTGAGTCTGTTAGCTCCTTGTGCCTAGGAACATGGCTCATTCTGTGTCCATGTGCATCAATGAGCAATACTGTCAGCATTTAGCCAGTCATAAATTGAATGCGTTGTTTTAACAATACTTATTTGTACTGATTTTTTTTATAAGAGCTCCTTAATGCGCAATTTGTAAAGATTTTTCTCACTAATACATTTTATGGCAGTGCATGGTCTGCAGTTAGGAAAGGACTGTAGCTTCAGAGAAGCATCAAAAAGTTTATTTTTTTTATCAAGACCTTTTTTGCCATGGAAATCAGACTGAATCTTCTGCAAACAGTTGTGAAATTTCCTGAATTTCTAATTTCTGCAGGGTAGGAGGTACCATGAGACTAGCCTTCCTTCTGGTTTCCAAATACTTGTATATTTCTGGTACCAGCCAAAACCAGAAAGAGGAGTGCTCTGCCCAAATAAAAACAAAATAAGAAGTCAACCAGACTTTTAAGCCTGAAAGGAACCCTTATTTTACACATAGATGTGGGTGACATTTCAGGTTGGTTCTTATCCACAATGGTTTACCCATTTCTATTTGTTTACATTAAAATTTGAAATAATTGACCTGTTAATCAATTGCAATGTTTAAAAATAGATCTTTCACGGACATAATTTATTATTTACTTGTTTTACAGTAGCACTTGGACTCACTGAAGTTTGTTGGGTCCTATATGAACATATAGTGAGAGACAGTCCCTCCCCCCAAAAGCTTACTATCTAAGTAGACAAAACAGATAAAGGGTAGGAGCAGAAACAGACCTAAGTTCACTTACCCAAGGTCAAATGGCAGGCTGCTGGCAGAGCTGGGAATAAAACCCTGGTTCTATGGTTAGAATGTTTGCCTCAGGGTGAATGATATATAGGGTTTCTAGAAAAGATAGTGTGTGTTGTCTCTAAACCACTTGGATCCTGAGGATCTGCAACACAGGATGTTCCAGCCCAGAGGTGTCTCCTCTTTCTACTTTAATTTCTGCTGCAGGACAGCTATCACCACTGGGAGCAGCACTGTGCTGCTTTCAGAAGGAAATGTGTTTATAAAGGGTGCAAGGACTGCTGTTCTGAAGGATCCCTGCACAGGGGAAGCAAACAGGCAGTATGGTTCCTTGTGAACCCTCAGCTCCATGTACCCATTGAAGTCTGATTGCAGCCTAAGCAATACAGTATGTTTAAATCTTCACTTTACAACTTGAGATCATTTGGCATGATAAAATGTGAACAGAATCAACCAGATGCAAATATCTCAGAAGAAAGAGGAAGATTAGAAGTCTTAGTCCAGCATTATTGAGTTTGGTAGTGAATTACTTGATCACACTTAAGAGCAATTGGGAAATCTGTTTATTTTAACAATTGAGTATTTGTGAGTGTGACTGGACCTGAATTAATGGACTTGACCACTGTGCATTTCTATAGCTACAGTGGTCAAGTCCAGTCAACCTTTAAAAAAAAAAAAAGTTCTAATTTGATCTCCTTGTTTTTCATATGCTATGATTTAATAAAGTATAAAATGAACAAAGTAGTTTTGACAGTTTCAGTATTTGATCTTCTACCGAGCAGCATTTTCTCTAACTTTTTAAAAGCAATGAAACCATATAATATTGCATTCACTTTTCCCTCCTTCAGACTCCAGCTTCATGTAACTTCTCACAAACTTTTTATCTGTAACAGACACTCTAAGTGTTCATTTGTCAATGTAGCTTTTAGTTTTCTAGCCCTTTTGATATTGCATTACAGCATATTTTTTTCATGACTATTCCTACTTACTTTCTCTGTGGTTCTCAAATTAATCTGCAATGAAATTGCTTTGTGAATACAGTAATGCATACACAAATACATACTATGCTAGTTTTTACTAACAGGTAAAAATCTCAAATCACTTTAGTCAATGAGCATTCTAGTCATTCCTCAGGGTTTTTTGTTTTTTTTTCTCAGAAATCTGGGGAATCTTCACTACATGAAGTGAGAGTCAGACCCAAAGCCCAGTGAAAGCAATGCAAAGACTCCCATTGTCTCTTACAGGCATTGGATCAGGCCATATTTGTACAGCAGGCATACAACAGTTTATAGTAGCCAAGAAATCCATGGACATATATATCTATATTGCAGCTTTGTTGCTGTAAGTCTGAAATATACCCAAATAGGGAATTGTTAATTAAGTGCTTTCCAGAGTTCACTTTGATAGAGAAAAGGGGATTAATGCATATCACTTCAACAAGATGGCTTTAAAAAAGCCAACTGGCTAGTTCCATGGCAATTTTATATTATTGTAATGAAGAAATTTAATGCATGAATGTGCCCTAGAAATAGTCATACCAAGGCAAATTTATATTCCTGTCATTGTAGATGTTTGATGCGTGAATCTGTCCTAGAAATAGTAGTGGTTGGAACAGAATACCCAAAATTTAAATTAAAAAGGACTTAAACCCACACCAATCACCAACGTTCTTGAAATGTAAATTGGAGTTGGAAGGAGGAAATGGATACATAAAGATAAAAATGCTCAGCTAGATCTGGTTACTTTTCCTGGAATTTATTAGAACATTTAAAATTTGGGTGTTGGGTGGGGGGGAAGGAGGAGAAAGAAATAAGATACAACAAAGGAAATTAAACCTACTAATCTTGGTGTAATTGAGAAGACTTCAAACAAATCAAATGAAAAAGAAAGGGAATAAAGTTCTATAGTCGAGGAAAGTTAAACACAACACGTTCTCTTTAAATAGAAAAAGAGATGCCCTTAGCATGAGTCCACTGATTTGCATGCAGATATGGTGATTTACAGCAGCTGAAGATCTAGTCCACTGTGTTTTTTTTGTTTGTTTTTTTTCTGTCTGATGTTGATCCATTTTACAACAGCATTGTAGCATACTCAAGATGGAAGTTACAAGTAGGAACAGAGAACCCAGAAGGAAGTTGTTTTGCTCACTTCCTCTGGACCAAAGTCCAAGTCTGTGCCTATTTTTTGTGCTTTTGGAAGAGGGGCCACAATAGCATAGCAGTGAGAGGGTAATCAATGGGGTAGGTAGAGGGCTAGCTGGCATAGCACATTTGACTCTTATTGGTACATTTTAATAAATGCCTATAGAGTGGACACAGTTAAAATTCAACTGTACTAACAAAAGTTAGCTCCCTTCATAAATATAATAGGTGGAAGGTACAAGCTTTTGAGCTACACAGGGCTCTTCAGGTATGGGGAAGGAAGCAGAGTGCCTGAGCTAAATACAAGTTGGGACACATTGTTAGGTAGATGGGATAACATTTTGAAAGCAGTCACTTGAAATGAAGTGGGCAATTGGGGCTTAAAATCATTATACATAAAGAGTTTGAAGAGGACAATTAAAGATGGCAGGCAGTGTGGTGTGTTAAAATTGTAATGAGCCATACAAAATAAACTGTGTCCATGTTAGGTCCATGGCTTTAGGCGTCTAGAAGAGATAAGAGATGTGTTTGACGAAGTGGGTATTCACCCACGAAAGCTTATGCTCCAATACTTCTGTTAGTCTATAAGGTGCCACAGGACCCTTTGTTGCTTTTTACAGATCCAGACTAACACAGCTCCCCCTCTGATACTAGAAGAGATAGGAATTTAAGTTTCCAAGCTCGCCTGTTTCCTGTTCCTGGTTTCCTTTGAGGGCAAGTATTAAAGGATCAGATATGGAATGATCACTTTGTGAAAAGTGTTCACCCTTGGTGCAAGTGCTGGAGGAACCAACTAGGGGCAAAGCTCTTCTAGACCTGCTGCTCACAAACTGGGAAGAATTAGGGAAAGCAAAAGTGGATGGGAACCTGGAAGGCAGTGACCATGAGATGGTCGAGTTCAGGATCTTGTCACAAGGAAGAAAGGAGACCAACAGAATACGGACCGTGCACTTCAGAAAAGCAGACTTTTTACTCCCTCAAGGAACTGATGGGCAGGAACCCCTGGGAGAATAACATAAGGGGGAAAGGAGTCCAGGAGAGCTGGCTGTATTTTAAAGAATCCTTATTGAGGTTGCAGGAAAAAACCATACCAATGTGTAGAAAGAATAGTAAATATGGCAGTCAACCAGCTTGACTTAACAGTGAAATCCTTGCTGATCTTAAACACAAAAAAGAAGTTTATGAGAAGTGGAAGATTGGACAAATGACCAGGGAGGAGTATAAAAATATTGCTCATGTATGTAAGAGTGAAATCAGGAAGGCCAAATCACACTTGGAGTTGCAGCTAGCAAGAGATGTTAAGAGTAACAAGAAGGGTTTCTTCAGGTATGTTAGCAACAAGAAGAAAGTCAAGGAAAGTGTGGGCCCCTTATTGAATGAGGGAGGCAAACTAGTGACAGAGGATGTGGAAAAAGCTAATGTACTCAATGATTTTTTTGTCTCCGTCTTCACAAACAAGGTCAGCTCCCAGACTGCTGCCTGGGCAGCACAGTATGGGGAGAAGGTGACCAGGTGGTTCTGGACTATTTAGAAAAACTGGATGAGTGCAAGTCCATGGGGCCGGATGCGCTGCATCCGAGGGTTCTAAAGGAGCTGGTGGATGTGATTGCAGAGCCATTGGCCATTATCTTTGAAAACTCATGGCGGTCGAGGGAGGTCTGGGATGACTGGAAAAAGATTAATGTAGTGCCCAAGACTAATGTAGTGCCCAAAAGGGAAGAAGGAGGATCCGGGAAACTACAGGCCAGTCAGCCTCACCTCAGTCCCTGGAAAAATCACAGATCATGTCCTCAAAGAATCAATTCTGAATCACTTAGAGGAGAGGAAAGTGATCAGGAACAGTCAACATGGATTCACCCAGGGCAGGTCATGCCTGACTAACCTAATTGCCTTCTATGATGAGATAACTGGGTCTGTGGATAAGGGGAAAGCAGTGGATGTGCTATTCCTTGACTTTAGCAAAGCTTTTGATACAATCTCCCACAATATTCTTGCCAGCAAGTTAAAGAAGTATAGGCTGGATAAATTTACTATAAGCTGGCTAGATCGTCGGGCTCAATGGGTAGTGATCAATGGCTCCATGTCTAGTTGGCAGCTGGTTTCAAGTGGAGTGCCCCAAGGGTCGGTCCTGAGGCCGTTTTTGTTCAATATCTTCATTAATGATCTAGAGGATAGTGTGGACTGCACTCTCAGCAAGTTTGCAGATGACACTAAACTGGGAGGAACGGTAGATATGCTGGAGGGTAGGGATAGGATACAGAGGGACCTGAACAAATTAGAGGATTGGGTCGAAAGAAACCCGATGAGGTTCAACAACGACAAGTGCAGAGTCCTGCACTTAGGACGGAAGAATCCCATTCACTCTTACAGACTAGGGACCGAATGGCTAGGAAGCAGTTCTGCAGAAAAGGGCCTAGAGGTTACAGTGGACAAGAAGCTGGATAGGAGTCAACAATGTGCCCTTTTTGCCAAGAAGGCTAATGGCATTTTGGGCTGTATAAGTAGGGGCATTGCCAGCAGATCGAGGGACATGATCATTCCCCTCTATCTGATATTGGTGAAGCCTCATCTGGAGTACTGTGTCCAGTTATGGGCCCCACACTACAAGAAGGATGTGGAAAAACTGAAAAGAGTCCAGCAGAGGGCAACAAAAATGGTTAGGGGGCTGGAGCACATGACTTATGAGGAGAGGCTGTGGGAGCTGGGATTGTTTATTCTGAAGAAGAGAAGAAAGAGGGGGGATTTGATAGCTGCTTTCAACTACCTGAAAGGGGGTTCCAAAGAGGATGGATCTAGACTGTTTTCAGTGGTACTTGATGACAGAACAAGGAGTAATGGTCTCAAATTGCAGTACAGGAGGTTTAGGTTGGATATTAGGAAAAACTTTTTCACTAGGAGGGTGGTGAAGCATTGGAAAGGGTTACCTAGGGAGGTGGTGGAATCTCCTTCCTTATAGGTTTTTGAGGTCAGGCTTGACAAATTCCTAGTTGGGATGATTTACTTGGGAATTGGTCCTGCTTTGAGCAGGGGGTTGGACTGACCTCCTGAGGTCCCTTCCAACCCTGATATTCTATGATTCTATACGGTGTTTCTCTCTGTCATTTTTCTGGGTGAGAGTGCAGTGATTGTTTGTTTGACGTCACCCACATAGTTGTTGTGGAGGCATTTGATGCCCTGGATAAAGTACACCAAATGTTGTGATAAGCATATGTAAGACCTATGAATCTTGAAAGGTGTGTTCTGCAGGGTATTAATCATAACAGTATTGCTGTGAGTGCAGATTTTGCATCAGTTTTTCTGGAAGAGTTGGTGCTGCTCTGTGTTGGTGTGTCTTCATCTGTGAGGAGCTTGCTTCTGATGATGGGCTTGGCAAGATTACGGTGTTTGAAGGCCAGAAGAGACTGTTTGAGAATGACTTTTTTTTTTTTTCTTTTTCAGGATGTGGGATGTAATTGCTCAATGTAGATATGGATTGTAATTGTTTTAATGATACCTTCAGTGGGTTCCAGTGTGGAGTGGTAAGTGGCAATTAGCAGTGTGCAGTCAGTGGGTTATTTTCTGTACTGGAATGGGTTCTCCTGGGTTATTTGGGTAGCCCTTTTCATGATGTGATCTATTTCTCTGGTGGAGAGTGAAGGTAGTTTTAAGCGTGCTTAGGTGCATATCTCACATTTTTTTCTTTGAAGCACATTCTGAGATGTGGATATATCTGAGTGGCTGCTGGATCTGTGAAGATAAGTGTAGTGATTGTTGGTTTTCTAGTATATAATCATCTGTACGGTTTTATTGTTTAAGCTAATCATGATGTCCAGGAAGTTAATACTGGTGTGGAAATGTCTTAGAGTTTATTGGATGGGGAGGTGGTTGTTGAAGTTGTGGTACTAATCTGTCTAGAGGATGAAAATATCATAAATATATTCTGGGTTTCATAGTACATTTTTCTATAAATTCTTCCTTGTGGCCCCTAAGGAAGTTGGCATATTGGCAAGCCATCCTAGTATCGCTGGCTGTTTCTGTAATTTGAATAGTGTTATTAAATGTGAAGGTGCTGTAGGCAAGAATGAGGTGGATGTATTTAGGGTGGATTTCTGTGTTGTATGTTGATATTTTAGAAAGGAATGAGGCCGTCTTGGTATGTGGGATGTTGGTGTGTAGGTAGGTGATATCCAGATGGCAAGAATGGTGTTCTGGGGAAGGTTGTTAATGTTGCAATTTCTAGAGGAAGTCTGTAGTGTTTTGGAGGAAGCTGGCCCTTTGCCTGATGAGTGGTTTGAAAATGGTTTCTATGAGTTCTGATATTCCTTCAGTAAGACAGCCCTGGTCAAATATGACTGCTTCCCTTGCTTGTGTATCTTGGGAAGCACATAGAAGGCCCCTGTGGTGGACTGACAGCAGATAACGTTGTACAGTTTTTTGCTTGGAGTTATTTGAGGAAAAACTTGGTGGTAGCTTTTTAAATTCCTATGTGAATTGTTGGTGTGTGGGGTCATGTTTGAGCCATTTTAGTAGGTAGTTAGAGAATGCAGGTGAGATTTTATTGAACCAACTTCTATTGGTGAGAGAGACAAGCTTTTGTGCTTACACTTTTTTTAGGTGGTGTAAGAATTTTCTGTTTGCCTCTTTGACCTACTCATCATGATTAAGGACTACAATAGTGCTCTCTTTGCCTGCAGGTTTGATTACTATCTGATTAGCTTAAAGAGTGGAATCCTACAAATGACTCTACTGATCACCACACTTACTTCCACAGATCTGTGTAGCTTGAAAACATGCATCTTCCTCCAACAGAAGTTGGTCCAATAAATATCATCTTATCTACCTTGTTTCTCTCATATTCTGGGACCAGCACAGCTACAACACACTTGAAATTGACAAATTTTGGAATTTTCATCAAATATGTACTTATTCAATTATTGTGTAGAAGGAGCTTTGGAGAAAGTCCCAAAATACACAGGGAATATCTTATTGGTCCCATTCCCCCCCAACCCATCAAACATAGATTAAATTATTTATAAGTAAATGCTTTTTATTTGACTAGTTGTAATTGGATTCATTCTCACTGGATTAATCAATATTGCTTTGGTCAAACTTAATGATGATGTGCTTAATTGATATTTACAAATCAATAAACCTTTAATATAAATGATGGTCTTTTACAGGAAATCAGGATCTGGTTTATATTAGCACAGTTTTTCCTCTGTACAATATTTGCTGTTTTCTGAATTACACAGTCACTACAGTACCAATATGCAGATGTTCTTCTTTAGTAGTGAATCAACTTTCTGTTCATGTTGACGATAACATAAGGCCAAGTCCTGAGAGGTGCTGAGCATCTGCAACTCCCATAGAAAGGAATACACGTGGCAGATGTTTAGAACAAGTCATAGGATTTGACGCTTTGCAAGTTAGAATTTTTGTTGTTTACTTTTGTGATCTGAAAGAGGGAAAGTTGCAGTTGCTGTTACTTCAATATCTCTAGAATGCACTAATGATATAATGGCAATGTCACTGTAAAATCATTCCACAAATTGCTCATTTGAGGAAGAGTCTAGTTCCAAAAATGATGTCACAGTCCTGGCTACCTGATTAGTGACAGTCAGTGCTGATGAGCTATTCTGGGAAGTCAGGGTTTGATGGGGAGATGTGTCGTGTCATGCCAGCTCAGTTAACCCACTCCTCTTTTTTTTTTTTTTTAAAGCTGTCATCTTGCTCTTGAAAATCTTAGCTTTCATTAAAAAGAAGTAATTCTCTAGCCAATACGGTTGCAGAGAAAACCTACAAACTTGAGAAAAATGTAAACAATGGAGTAATGCCTAACTGCGTTACTGAAAGCCTAAAATAATAGCTCTATTCCATTTCTCTTAGTGGGATATCCTCTTCAGTGTCTAAATTATTAACTGTCTCACTTCTGATTAAAGCATGTAGGAAAGGATCTTCACAATCTACTGTAAATGGTATCTCTTTTGGGGCCATAAGTCGATAGCATTTGAACTATTTTCGAGATAATTTTAGAAGTGATCTCAAATACACATCAGTCCCCCAACTAGTCAAATGAGTAGTGAAATAATCTAAACTACTTCAAATACATGGCACACAGGCCTGCAGCTCTCAAAGGTGTCCATTTGTTTTTTTTGACAATTGAAATTTTAGTATGAATCTAGTCTCTGAGATTGACTGGCTAACACTTTTTAAAAGATAAACCAAACTGTAATCACCTGCTATTATTATTTTGATAATGCTATACGTGGTCAGCTGTCAGTATTGTTATATGTGAATTCTGTTTCTTCTCACATGTAATTACCTGTAATGAACTTTTCTTTTAAGGCACATCCATCTGCCATAACCAACCCTAACAATTTTTAAGAAAATATAAAATCTCTGTCTCGACACGTTATCCCTAATTTTCCATTCTGTTGCATCCAGGTCAGATTCCAACAGGCCCAAATTACAGGGTAACTTAAAACGTGCATTTCACTGGTTGATATAAGTAGGCTAGCTTTTTCCATACAAAAGATTATAGTAACACCCAATAATATAGGAGTCAAATGGTACAGTGGTTATCTTTCTGCTCACTTGCACCTGTAAAAGAATCATTTAGACTTGGAAGAAACATTTCAAAACTGAATAAATGAATTTGCAATTTATAGTCTTTATCTTAAGCATTTCAGTAATGCCTGGCATTAGTTTTCATGTGTGCATATAGTTTAGATTAAACCGGACTGTGGCATGCTACCCACACTCTAAGAGTTGGGAAGTAAGTTTGAGGCAATAGTATAGTATAGTAGATGAGGCAATGCAACAAAAATACAGTGATGAAGTTGAATTGTCCTAAACCAAAACATTCAAGGATATCTCAGCAAACTGAAATATTTTGATTCAGGTTGAACCAACCCACACCCACATTCCATTTCAGTTCCTTCAAAAGAAAATCAAAAACTTCAGAAAAATTGAAACTTTCCTGTGGAAAATGTTGATTGTGTGGCAACTGCATTTTTTTTGTTGAAAAACCATTTTGATGGAAAGTTCCCAGCCAGCTCTATCACCAGAGCTCTTGGCCCAATCTCTCAGTATTTAGTAAACTACACAGAAGAAGGGCTCTCCTTTACATCCCTCATAAAATTCATAAAGTAAGCCATTCTGATAGTCTGGTCTTTATTTTTATTCATCAGATCCTAGAGGTTGAATTCCAGTCTTGTGTTTAAAAAATGCTAACTTGCAGTGTTAAACTGTCAAAAGCCAGGACATTCCAAACCATCGTCTCCTCCCCTCTAAACACACATTCCTTATCCTGCTGCATAGTTGCCTCATCCAACATGATCCACTACAATTGTGCTGATGGACACCTCTTCCACCCTGCCCATTCACACAAATAGATTTAAGACGTTTGTGTGCTCAAGAAAACTGAGACCATTTGTACAGATGCCCAACTGTAGGTATGCACATATGAAAATTGTGGCTTGCGCCTTTAGTAATTTAAACACATCGCTGTATTGCCTCAGTAGATCAATATTGAGCTAGACATCCATGTTCATGACTCTTGTGTGGTCTTTTCTTCTTTTCATTCTCTCTCCATACTGTTCTGATTCACTGGATTCTACAGTGTACAAGCTCCCCCATTACCTGGAGGTGCTCTCAGCTTGTTGATATACACTACTGTCAGAGGCACTCTCTTGCTTATATCTTGGATAAAAAAAAAATCAGTGATTTAATGGACAAGGCCTTTACTTCAGACAGAGATATTAACAGGAGCAGCAATATATCCAGCTAATTTTTCCAACATCACAATGTTCATCAGCTGTGGAGTCTAAAAGTAATACTGTACTATGGAAGATTCTGTGCACCATCCTAAGGCAGTATTGATATGTGAAAGTCATTACAAACTAATGAGTTTTACCGTCTATGTCCATGTTGTTCTGATGCTTTTCATATGTGAAAGAGATAGCAGGCCTTTACGTGTCTTCTTTCTAGTTTAGTAGAATGCCTCACATTTTCAGCAAAACTGTTTGCCAAGGCACTGACACATGCGCAGGGTTCAATAACAATACAAATGATGCAACATAGTTGCAAATGCAGATTCCTCCTGCCACAGTGAGCAAATTGATAAATATATTCAGAAAGGTGGATGTAGGAGAAAACAAGTTATTCTGGGAGGTGGAATGCTAATCTGACCAACTCTGTTTAATCTATAGAGGGCAAGTGAATTCCTGTCAATCAATAGCAGTCCAGTTTAATTCTAATTAAACCAGTATTATACATATCCGTGGTTTCCGGAGGGGGTGTGTGAAAGACAGAAAATAAGCACTACCATATGATTTTTACTTTTCATAAATTCTTGAGATTACAGATTTTGGTTCCCTATTTTTTTTCATGGAAATGGCATTATTACTACTGTCCTCTTTTCTCACATGTAAAATTCAATTATATACCATCAAGGCAACCCAATAATATTTCCTTCCTAACAATGATAATTTGAGTATTGTCCACCATTACTTTTTTCAGCCCCAAAATGAAATGGTATAAATTAGAGATGGTAAAGACCTTTATTTCCTCTCTAATAACATTGAATTGTTCCTTACATTATATTTTCTACTTTTCTCTGGAAATTATCCAATATTCTGACAGCAACGTTTATTGTGTGTAAAGACTAAGAGAAATTATTTGCTTGACAATATTATAATTACTAATTAATTATAACAATTAATAGTCTTGCATGTGCTTTTCTCCTTCATGATATGGTTGCAAACCTGATTCTGAGATCTAGCCCTGCCTGTGTGATAATTTGGCAAAAATCACAGATACACTTGAGGTCCCACCTGATCAGTGAATTGTACACTTTTCAGTCTGCAAGAGGGGAGATTTGTGTCTCTGCTTGGTAAAACCACTTACAGAGTTCTCACTCCTTTAAGAGAGTCTTGCACAGAATATAAATAGGTCAAAATGTGCTGCAGGAGGTTAGGAAAAGTGAAGTGGGTCAGAATTGGATAGGGGGTTCTACTCTAGGACTAAACAGCAGGCTCACCCTGACCTTATGCCATTACTTATTCACTGCAGCCTCTTGATACAATTCATTAGCTGAACTTCAGGTTCAGATTACAATTTGGGGGGAAATGTATTTTCAGTTCCTCAAATTAATGAATCCTTCATTAAATCAATAATTCTGCCTACCTTTGTAAGATTTGGACTATGTTATTTGCAGTTTGAACCTCACTTAAATAGCTTGAATTCTACCAAGAGGAAAAGAGCAAATAGACTGACATGGTTTCATTTTGTCCTAACTTTGCATTTATAGCTCCCTAAAAATGCATATAAAAAATAAGGAATGACTACGGATTTCACCAGATGTCCAGTTCTACTTCAGTGTTTACTTCAATGAGCTACAGTAATATTAACATACTGGTTATGTATTTTAACATGTTGTAAATAGGAAAATACAAATTGAACTATGTTCCATTGACCTTTAATGTCCAGATCTGTAATAAGAAAAAATCATGTTTTTGCCAAAGTAAACTACACCAATGAAATTAATGAAAATCAACACTCCTTGTGTTTTGTGAGACTTTACCTGTAATGGTCAAGAAGAATATATTCTAAGAAGTAGACTTGATTTGGGGAGGGGTAGGGAGAGAAATAAGATAAACAAGAACCATATATCAAGAACCATTTATCAACAGAACTGATTCATGAAAAAACAGAACTAAATTTCTGCTAAGTCTGTTGTGCAGGTAAGACTAAGTTCCTGCTCTGGTATAACTTATGGAGCTACCCATTAAAGCAAGATTTCATTGCATTATTTGACACCACATGAATAACATTAAAGATGCGCAAACTACCTGTCTGAAAATATGGGTGCTTTGGCGCATATGGATGTTTATAAACTGATCGGGAATAAAGTAAAGAGCCCATACAAAGACTTCTACAGTAATGTTGTTATAAAAAACAGGATTTTATTATGTCTTGTATTTAGAGTATATGCTGCAGTATTTACTGCAGATAGTTGGCATACTCACTAGATACAGCCATAATGCCTGACCTAAAGGCTGCAAAAATCAATAGAAAATCTCCCATTGGCCACAACAGGGTTTCATGTACAACCCATAGGCTAAAATTTCTTCAAAAAATTTTGAGAAATGAAAGGGCATAATAATGAACAAATTGCTAAATATCATGATCTTTCTACTTCTAACTTACACAGAAAATGAGCATAATGTTTTGAATGAAGTGTTCTTTAGGTATACTTGGAGTTTCTCTTGATTTCATGTTAGAACAAGGACTGGCCCAAGTCTACAGTTAAATTCCAACATTAGGTCAACCTATTCTAGCTTATATAGCATAATTGTTGCAGCATATGCAGTATCCTAGAAATGTAGGGCTGGAAGGGATCTCAGTCATTAAGTCCAGCTGAGGCAGGACCCAGTAAACCTAGACCATTCCTGTGCTTACTTTTTTTTTAGTGTCTCTACCTTGATTAGGAAGTAGGGCACTGGATTGGATAAAATAAGCACCTTAAATGTACCTCAGACCTCAAACTAACCCTATATTGAGATTTAAATGTTCAGAACACTCTTCCTCCTGTGTTTTATGTTTGAGTGGCTTTGCACTTCTTGAAACTGGTCAAGATAAGTTTGCAGATGATACCAAACTGGGAGGGATTGCAACTGCTTTGGAGGACAGGGTCATAATTCAAAATGATCTGGACAAATTGGAGAAATGGTCTGAGGTAAACCAGATGAAGTTTAATAAAAACAAATGCAAAGGTGCTCCCCAACTTAAGGAAAGACAATCAGTTTTCACAACATACAGAACGGAGAGACGTGTCTAGGAAAGGAGTCAGCCAGAAGGGATCTAGGGGTTAATAGTGGACACAAGCAAATATGAGTCAACAGTGTAATTGCTGTTGCAAAAAAAGCAATGTGATTCTGGGAATGCATAAAGCAGGTGTGTTGTGAGCAATGACAGGTAGTCCATTCTTTCCCGCTCTATCTGCGCTGGTTACGGCCTCAGCTGGAGATTGTCCCAGTTTCTGGGCACTGGTCATTTCAAGAACTGTGGAGAATGGAGAGAGTCCAGGAAGGAGAACAGAATGATTAAAGGTCCTTGAGAACATGATCATAGGAAGGAAGGCTGAGAATATGATTAGTTGTTTGTTAGTTTGGAAAATAGAAAGACTGAGAGGGGACATGATAGCAGTTTTCAGGTATCTAAAATGGTGTCATCAGGAGGAGGGAGAAAACTTGTTCACCTTAGCCTCTAGTGATAAAACAAGAAGCAATGGGCTTAAACTGCAGCAAGGGAGATTTAGGTTGGACATTAGGAAAAAGTTCCTAACTGTTGCGGTGGTTAAACACTGGAATAAATTGCCTAGGGAGGTTGTGGAATCTCCATCTCTGGAGATATTTAAGAGTAAGTTAGATAAATGTCTATCAAGGATGGTCTAGACAGTATTTGGTCCTGCCCTGAGGGCAGGAGACTGAACTCAATGACCTCTCGAGGTCCCTTCCAGTCCTAGAGTCTAGAATCTATAAGATTGGAAACAGAGGCATTGAAAGACTACAAGGAAGGATATTTTGAGGGGTATTTCTAGACTGCTTTGGAACAGGAAGCCCTGAAACTTTTAAGGGAGTCTAATCTCACGAAATGTCAAGTGCTGTTTTAGACATTCAAGTGGTATGGAAAGTAAGGATAAAAAATGGAACTTTTTGTTCCTTATCTCAACTGAACTGAAACTACACATCTTTCAAGGTTCACTCTTCACTAGCTTTTTATCCTTTGTTATCTCCTACCTGTGCCTCCTGTTGTTCACTTGTACTGTACAGTTGAAAACCTGTGCAATGCTTCAGAGAACCCCTTCGTGTAACTTAAGACTTCTGGTTGACACATTCTCTTACTGTTATGAGTGGCATCAACAATTGACACATTATTTGTCTTCTGCCACAGACTCAAATGGCTGTATTCTGTCACAATGTAGAACAAATGAAAAAGGGAGAAATAATGAAGAATCTTTCTATTACCATAATAATAACAAACAAAGAGATTTCAAAACTGTTACAGTAGTTTTGCCGATAGGACTTGGTCAAGAAAATTAAGATGAAATCAAATATTCCACAGATATTAGATGTGGTGAAAATCTATCTTAAAAACCTCAATCAGCTATTTTAAGTATAAACTGACTAACTCCCTTTTTAAATCTATTCAGTTTGAATCTACTTCCTTTGAGAACAGACCAAATACAATTGAAACAATAGGTTGAAGATGACCTAATTGGTTTCTGAAACCTTCTGGATAAAAAGTGACAATTGTTCACAGCTGAGCACATATGAAACCACTTTTCTCCAAAGTGCTCTCTAATTTTCTTTCCATGTCCAGATTAAGTTGTTAGAGTTTTTATTTAAACCCTATTGGCAAAATCCTGGCAGCAATTAAATCAGCTGCAAAACTCCCACTAACTTCAATAGGGTTTTGCCCTGTAAGCATAGACTCTTCCACTTCCATTCCCTCCTTTTCTTACTTTAATTCATCTTTCATTCTATTTACCTCTTTCTTTACTCATATAATTTCCTTCTTTCCTCCTATTGACTTACACTTTTTCCTTCAATCCACATTGCACATAGTCCTTTTCCTCTTACACACTCTATCCCATTAACTTACCCACATTCCATCTCTTTCTTTCTCTCTGTGCCTGTTGCTCCTGCTGTGGATTTGAATGCTGAAGAGCCTGGCAGCTTACTTACCTTTAGTGGGTCTTCTGAATTGTTTTTTAATAGTTTAGGCCATATGTTGTTGTTTATGCTTGTGGTAAGGAGTCATCATTTTCAGATGTTTGTTGATTATCTCAATGTGGTATGGAGAAGACAGCTTCTGGTGATGGACACCAGCCAGACAGCCTGGCAACCAGTATGCAAAGCTCCGATTGTGAAGAGGATAGGTGATTTCCAATGGAGAATTCTTCATGGGGCTATGAATTTGTTTGTGCACCATTGGACTCTGGAGTTTGTCTGTGTTGTCCTTTTTGTGACATGGAGCAGCGTTTGTTTTTCATATGTTTCTTATCGGTTCTAGGTTATAGCCATTATTTAGTTTATTCAGGGTATTTTGGGGGGGGGGGGTTACTATGAAGTATAGTTTCACAAATAGATCTGTGGTATGCCTTGCAAACTTTATTTTGGGTCAAAAAAATGGCCATTTAAAAAAGTAGATGTGAATTATTTGGTACTGGGGTTGCCGATGTACTTTATTTTGTTTTTTAAAAAGGTTTTTAGTGGTTTTATGCTGTCATTTGGAAATTAGTATATTATATGCTGATTTGGATCAATTTATTCAGTGTTGGACTATTGGAATGTACTTTGTACTGTTTGGGATGAGCAATTATTTTTGAAATTGTAATTTGTTTTATTGTTGTGTTCTGCACTGATTTTATTAAAATGAATTAAGTCTGTGCAAATAGGAGAGAAAAAGAGTGGGAAGGAAGGCAAAAAAGGGAAGGAGGCAAAGAGTGAGAAGGAGAGAAAAAGAGGGACTCCGGAGGCTCTTCCCATCTCTCTAGTATAAAGAGTGAGGGATAGGAAAGAACTACCTTGCTATACTTTGGCCATAGCCTTGGCTGGTGGCACTGTAAGAAATTGAGTCTGGGTGAATCCCAGGGCCCAGCAGAATGCAGCTTCCCTGCAAAGCAGTACATAGTGCGTTTCAGCAGGGTGCTGTAGCTTTGTAAGAGTGTGGTCTAGGGGGAACCCTCACTCTATTAGTAACAGAAATGTGTTTTATTATTATCAAGTCCAGCAATATATAAACAATTACAGAGAATTTATATTGAGGCCATTTACAAACCCAGCATTGCATTTGCTTAATTTACAACAGTGGAAATGTGGACTCAAAAACATGTGCAATGCTGCTGGAAACCATGATCCCGCAGAATAATCAATGTTTTAACAAATGGGAAATGGATTTTTTTTTCCATATCAGCAAATGAATCCTATATATATACCGGGGAAACATGTGGAACACTAATTTTTAAAATGTGTGTGTATAAATACTTTAACCCTCCAATACCAAATGTGATATGGTATAATCTTATTCCACAAAACTTGTAACTAATTGGTGAAACAGGAACATATCATACAAGTTCTTCACATTGATGCTCAATTATATTTTTATGGCACTGCTCAAAGATTAAAGTATTTTGGGAGCTGTTCACCTAACTAATTCTCAAAATAGGCAGTTACAGTTAATGTAAATGTCTATTGAGGGGGACAAATCCCCTGAATGAAAAGTAGATCCTCAAATGAGACTTCTGTTGACTTAAAAAAATCTACCTTTCTTCTGAACTGCATAGTTCATATGTTTCTAGTTTAGACAATTTATTTAACAAGCTCTAGAGTATTCCAGTGATGGAGAACATTATATGCCTTAAAAATACCAGACAGAGGCTGAACAGTATTCCCTTCTAATAAATATATTACAGCAAAGATGCTATTAAGCTAACAAAGTTAATGCCACAGTATTAAGATTGTTTACCCCTATAATTCTTAATCAGACTAATTTATATGAGCACAGAAACCGAGTTTAGATACCAGTTGCAGATTCTGTCCTCCAGCAGAGCCCCCACTTGACATGCATGTTTGTGTGTCTGTGTGGGCATGATATACCCAGCTCCAGCTCTTTGATTTCTAGGGTCCAGCCTCAACATCATTCAGAGCTGCTGAGAGGTAGCTTTCACTTCTGCCACTGGCTTAGGGTCACAATGCGAGTGGAGGATAGGCATAGCCCCTTGTAGATCTGCCACGCCTCATTCTCTGGTGCTGTTCACCCCTGATATGCCTCCTCCTGCACTCTATACGCTCCTCCAGCACGAAAGTGTGGGGAAGAAGGTTCAGCAGGCACAGAGCTTGGAGATGGCACACTTGCTTTGCAGGGGATTCCTCTCCAGAAGGGAAATGCTCTGCTGACCATTTGGAGTCAGTTTCCAGCCACACTGTGCCTCCTAGTGGACACAAAGGAGGCAGATCTGAATAGAGCGTATTACTTAGATTTCTACAACAGGTAAACATTGGCAATTGAATTGTCTTTGCCCTACACAGCCTACAGTCTAAATGCAATACAACACCTAATCATAGCGACATTTGGGTCTTTTGAAGTGAAATAATTTCTAGAAGAGGAGAGTTTTCCAGTTTTTGAAGGAGGAAATGGAGGCAGCTTTGCATATATTAATTGGAAGATTTTTCCAAGTGTGTGAGACAGCATGGAGAAAGGCACGAAGTCAGCAGAGGGTGAAGGAGCATTTGGGTATAGCAGGAGATGAGGACTAAGATATGGAAGTGAGCTTGAAATGCATGCAAAATGAGAGAAGCAGCTAATGAAGAGATTTGAGAAGGGAGAGGTCTGGTTAATGCAGTGTGAAAGGAAACGAAATAATGGACCAGCTGAGTGAGGACAGATTCGTTTCACCAGAACAGGATAGGTATCTTTCTAGAGAACTACCTTTGCACTGAAATTGGTGTACAGTATTACGAACACCAGGGTTAGTCTTTGGACCAGATTGTGTCCCAGCCTATGCAGCCACCCAGGGACATAAGATCAGGGCCGATGCAAGGAAGTTTCGCACCCTAGGCGAAACTTCCACCTTGCGCCCCCCTAGCCCTGCAGCAGCTCCCCTCTGCCCTGAGGTGCCGCCCCCCCTCGCAGCAGCTCCCCGCACCCTGCGGCAGCTCCCCACCCTCAGGCCCAGGGAGCCCTGTGGTACCTCCCCATCCTAGCTCACCTCTGCTCCACGTCCTCTCCGAGCATGCTATCCTGCTCTAATTCTCCTCCCAGGCTTGTGGCGCCAAACAGCTGATTGTCCCCACAAGCCTGGGAGGCGGGAGAAGCAAAGCAGCGACTGAGAGGTGGAACCCCCGGGCTACTGGTGGTGCACCGACCCAGGGGAACCCCATGGCTGCCGGCTGTCGGCAGCGGCGCACCAACCCAGGGGAACCCCATGGCTGCCGGCTGCCGGCAGTGGCGCACCGACCCAGGGGAACCCCATGGCTGCCGGCTGCCAGCAGCGGTGCACCGACTCAGGGGAACCCCATGGCTGCCGGCGGTGGCGTGCTGACCCGGGGGAATCCCTGGGCTGCCGGTGGCAGACTCCCTCTCCCTCCCAGGGCAGCGCCAGCTCAAACACTTAAAAAATAAATTGGAGGGCGCCGCTTTTTGGCGCCCTCAAATCCTGGCGCCCTAGGCAACTGCCTAGTCCGCCTAAATGGTAGCACTGGCCCTGCATAAGATCCAGAGCCTGCCTGGCCTCATCGCCCTCTGCAGCATGCACCCAGAGAAGGAAAGAAAGGACAGTGAGTCTGGTACATCCCCCCCCTCAGAAGTTGGTGGGGAAAGGGCAGAAAGAGGTAGAGAATCAGCGGTGTTGGCTTTGCTCTCCCAATGCACTGAGCCAGCAGAGCTGCACCATCCTGGTGCGTGTGGCATGGTAATCTATTATTTGTGAGGGCCAGTAGTAGTTTCTACCCTTAGAAACAAGTTTTGGGCACAAATTCTTGCCTGAGCTGCTTCTGGTATGGCACAACTGTCAACTGCCCCTTATTGTGAGCTAGAGATAAGAGGACAATGTAGCATGTTAATAAAAATTTCTCTACCATTGGTTTCTGTTTTGTGACTAATAACAGGAATTCTTCCATCTGAGTCTAATAAATGTTAACTAAATGAAACCTGTGACTGATGTGTGTCAGACTGAATTGGGGGAAGGGATAAAATAGGGATGAAAAAGAGGAAAATACAGGAAATGTCCTGAGAGCTTTAGCTTAGTTGCCAGGGAAACTACTCTTTTCTGTTTGCTCAAAGCAGCAACCCTAGTCAGACTGGATTTTAGATATTTGCTGGCAGAGATGTCATCAGTTACAATATATATTTCTGTATCACACTAGTTTGCTTTCTTTGGAAGAGAGGATGGAAAACAGAACAACATAACCAAACATTTTTTGCTGTTTCTTAGACATCTACATTTTTTGGTGTTATGTGATCTTTGTTCCTATAAAAGCTGCCACTTAAGGTAGCGCTCACTGTAAGACCTATTTCTTTGGTTTCGCTCCAAACATCCTTTGTCAACTTGTGCAATTTATCTTGTCTAGCGTTGACAATTAGTTTGAGGGGTTATCTGATAGATGATTGTTGTGGACATTAGATTTTAAGTAGAGGTTGAAAGTTTTAATCATTTGCTGAATCAGGGCCTATGCACAGGTTTAACTTTAAGCATATGGGAATTCTCATTGCACATGTAACCCACTAGTGACTGTATGATACATATCCGCCACTGTATGTGACCTGCATAGGATATGAGTTTGTTACAGCCTTAGCAAGCATGAGCCTTGTGTTTTGTAGCTCTGGAGGTCTCTGGTTCAGTCCCTGGTGGTTCAGCCAAGATGCATATCTAAGACTTTGCAGGACCAGGCCTTGGTTTGTACATCACATAAATAGCACTCATTTTTATTATATATTTTATTTCTTCACATTAACTTTTTTTTAATTTTAAACCAGGCTCTGCTTTCTAAATTGAACATAAAGAGATTATTAATTTTAATAATTACTAGTTCCAATGTCTGGTAACTTCTTTTCATACTGAGTATAAACGTTCTTAATATAATGAGGAAAATGTCTAGTAGCTTTCTTTGTTTTTTGGGGGGCTTGATCTTGCACCTATTGAAGTTAATGGCAAAACTCCAGCACACAGTATTTACTATATAGCTTGAGTTAAGATATGGTATTTTTGGCTGGGAGTTGCCTAACTACTAGGGCTGTCAAGCAATTAAAAAATTAAGCGTGATTAAACAATAATTAGAATATTTAAATATTTTTGCATTTTTCTACATTTTCAAATATATTGATTCAATTACTACACAGAATGAAAAATGTATGGTGCACACTTTATATTTTTATTACAAATATTTGCACTGTTAAAAAATAGTATTTTTCAATTAACCTAATACAAGTACTGTAGTGCAATCTCTTTATCATGAAAGTTGAACTTACAGAAGTAGAATTATGTACAAAAAAACTGCACTCAAAAATAAAGCCAAGTAAAATTTTAGAGACTGTAAGTCCACTCATTCCTACTTCTTGTTCAACCAATCGCTCAGACAAACAAGTTTGTTTACATTTGCTGGAGATAATGCTGCCCGCTTCTTGTTTATGGTGTTACCTGAAAGCGAGAACAGGCATTCGTATGGCACTGTTGTAGCTGGGGTTGCAAGATATTTACATGCCAGATGTGCCAGACAGTCATATGTTCCTTCATGCTTCAACCACCATTCCAGGCAACATGCAAAACAGAGCAGGGGACATACAATTCTTCCCCAAGAAGTTCAGTCACAAATTTAATTAACACACTTTTTTTAACGAGCATCATCAGCATGGAAATAGGTCCTCCGGAATGGTGGCCGAAGCATGAAAGGACCTAGGAATGTTTTGCATATCTGGCATGTAAATGCCTTGCAATGCCATCTACAAAAGTTCCACGCAAATGCCTGTTCTCACTTTCTAGTAACATTGTAAATAAGAAGGCAGTATTATCTCCCTTAAATGTAAACAAATTTGTTTGTCTTAGCGATTGGCTGAACAAGAAGCAAGACTGAGGGACTTGTAGGCTCTGAGGTTTTACATTATTTTGTTTTTGAGCGCAGTTATGTAACAAAAAAAACTACACTTGTAAATTTCACTTTCAGGACAGATTGCACTAGAGTATTTGTATGAGGTGAATTGAAAAATATAATTTCTTTTGTTTATCATTTTTACAGTGCAAATATTTGTAATAAAAATAATATATGCTTTGATTTCAATTTACAACAAAGAATACAATATATATGAAAATGTAGAAAAACATCCAAAATATTTAATAAATGTCAATTGGTATTCTATTGTTTAACAGTGCGATTAAAACTGCAATTAATCGCAGTAAATTTTTTCGAGTTAATCACGTGAGTTAACAGTTGGGCTGTTAATTAATCACAAACTACCTTAAACTTCTTTGAAAAATCTCAGCCATTATGAATATTATTTGGGTTTTTTACTATTCTGCTCTGATTTTATAAAAATGTTTTAAATCTCTTCAAATAAGAGAGAAGCAGTGGAAAGGAAGGAGAAAAAAGGTTGGAGGCAAAGAGTGAGAAGGAGGGAAATAGATGCAGTATTTTGTGTGTGTGTGTGTGTGTGTACGTACATGTGTGTGTCCAGAATTTAGAGCTAGTTGGAGACTTTTTTTGACTCATTTTTGTTTTGTTTTGTTTTTTAAATATCAGAAAATGCTGATTCATTGAAATGGAATAGTTTGGCAGATATGTATTGGATCTGACAAAACTTTAATGGGGAAGCTTTCTCAGGTCTGTGATGGAATTGCTGATTAAAAGGAGAGATGCACCCATTCCAGAAAAGATAAGAGCCCAGTGGCTAGGACACACACCTAGGATAAGGAAGTCCCAGCTTCAAATCACTGCTTTCCCTAATTCAGAGCAGGGACTTGAACCTGGTCTCCCACTTCCCAGGGGAGTACCCTAACTAGAGGCTGAGTCGATGTCTCCTGTGGGAGCTGTTTCACTTTGTATAAACATTGGGCCAGAGAGAGAGAGACAAAATCTATAACAATATAGAATGAAAACAAAATTGGAAACCTTACTTTTTAGGTGGAATTTTTTGGTAAATGTCACTGGCACCAATGAGAGTTCCACAGAGAAAATGGTCATGAAATATGACAACTCTATTGTGAGATTATCCTGTTTATGGGAATGAGCCCTGTCATAGAAGGATAAAGACAGAAATGAACATTGGGAGTTCAGAACAAAAGGAAAACATCGAAGTATACAAAAGTTGTTTGTTTTTAAGGATATCAAAGTGCCAAATCTGGTGATGGAATCTATAGAAATATCTAAGACAGACAGCAGTTCTGGCTCAATGTTTGCTAAACTTGATCAGGTGAATAGTCCTTTTCCAAGTAGTCCCATTAGTTATAATTCAACGATATGTGTGCATATAGATTATTCACTGATTAAAATGCCAATCCAACAGACTGTTACATCTGTCCTATACTTTATGCAGAAGAGTAGTCCCATTTCAAGTCGGGGGAACTACTCAGGTGCATAAAGTTCAGCATGTACATAGCTGTTTGAAGGACCAGGGCCTGAATCTTGCAGGATTGAGCACTTTGTTGCAAGTAAGAAATTGTGTTTAACATTCATATTATTAGTGTCCACTTCAGAAACAAACCACACATACATATCACTAAACACAGAGTTTTGGAACACTTCTCAACACACCACAACCCTTGGTAAGTTGGTCCAGTGGTTAAATCCCCTCATTTTGTTAATAACATATGCTTTATTTCCAGTTTGAATTTGTCTAGCTTCAACTTCGAGTTACTGAATCTTCGTTATACTTTTCTCTGTTATACTGAAGAGAGCATTATTAAATTTGTTCCCCATGCGGGTACTTAAACACTCTAATAAAGTCACTCCTTAACCTTCTATTTGTTACACTAACTAGACTCAAGGAACTCAATCTATCACTATATGGCATGTTTTCTAATCCTTTAATAATTCTCATGACTGTTTTTTGAACCCTCTTCAATTTATCAACATCCTTATTGAATTGTGAACACCCGAACTAGATAGAGAATTCCAGCAGGGGTCACACTAGTGCCAAGTAGAGGCAAAATAAACTGTTATCTACTACTGGAGATTCCCCTGGTTATGCATCCAATTGCATTAGACCTGTGGCCACAGTGTTACACTGGGAGCTGATGTTCAGCTGATTATTGACCCAAATCTTTTTCAGAGTCACTGTTTCTGAGGCGATAGTCCTGCCCCCTCCTCTAAGTATAGCCTACATTCTTTGTTCTTAGTTGCATATATTTACATTTAGCTATAAAAAATGCATATTGTTTGGTTGCACCCAGTTTACCAAGCAATCCAGATGGCTCTGAATCAGTGACCTGTCCTCTTCCTTATCTACCACTTCCTCAATTTTTGTCTCATCTGCTAACTTTATCGGTGATGATTTTTGTTTGCTTCGAGGTCATTAATAAAAACGTTAAATAGTGTAGGGCCAAGAACTGATCCCTGTGGGACCCTGCTAGAAGCACACCTCCTTGTTGATGATTGCCCCTTTTACAATTACAATTTTGATGTCTATCAGTTAGACAGCTTTTAACCCATTTAATATGTGCCATGTTAATTTTTTTCTCCGTTTTTTTAAATTATTGTCGTGGTCTCAAGCAAAGAAGATGGATGCAAGGAGTGCCTGGTGCATGCAGTGGGCTGGGCCTATATAAGCTACACAGTGTGCAACCCCTAGTAATTGTACTGGCATGTGCCGGTATCTATTTTATACACAGCCTGTGCTGATATGGTCTTATGTGTGCTAATACTGGTGGACATATATTTTTTGCATACAGGCCTTTAGCTTTACTGTTCTGAAAGTTTGACATTTATGGGCAGTCATACTTAGGAAAATACAACAGTGCAGTGCCATAAGTGAACTCACACGAGAACTTCAGCTTTCCTCAAGGAACTGACCTTTGAAGAAGCCTTTGATTACATTTTTCTTGCATTTAACAACACTCTGACATCTGAAAGAGTTTTATAGCTTTTCTGTTCTCCAGTGAGTTGAAGAATAATAAAGCTTCTTGTCTGGACATGGATTTGTGCCTTGCAGTATTAATTATAAAGTAGATACTTCTCAGAAATGTGAAACAGTAGAACCAATAAAGGGGCATGGAGCCTTATATCTCTTGGTATTGTTTACACTAGCAAAATTATTGTTTTCCTGGACCCAGTTTTCACATTCTAGCGCCCTGTCATAGTTAAAACATAATGTGAGCTTGCTGTTGTAAATGCTGCATCCCCCTATTTTTAGTAGGCTGGCTCAGTCAGAACTAGTGCAGATGTGTTTCCTCAAGATGGAAACTGCAGCTCCAGCTGTCATGAACACCCTACGTCCCCACTTTCAAATGCCTAGACTGCTTAATTCAGAGCAATCTTTCATCTCTGAGGTAGAGAAGGGACTTGAAGTGGGGCTTTTCACACACCAAGCATGTGCCCTAGACCCCAGGCTATAGAGCAGAGGTGGGCAAACTGTGGGCTACATTTGGCCCACCAGCTGTTTTAATTCAGCTCCTAAACTTAGGGGTAGCCATGGGGCTTCACTCTATACACTGCCCCTGCCCCAAGTGCTGCCCCTGAAGGTTGGGAATTGCAGCCAATGGGAGCTGCAGAGGCAGTGCCTTCAGATGGGACAGTGTAAAGAGCCACCTGGCCGTACCTCAGCATAGGCGCCAGAGAGGAACGTACCGCTGCTTCTGGGAGCTGCTTGAGGTAAGTGCTGCCCAGAGCCTGGACCCCTGAGCCTCCCACTGTGCCCTGATCCCCTCCCACCCTAGAAACCCCTCTATCCCAGCCTGGAGCACCCCCCTGCACTCCAAACCCCTCATCCCCACCCCAGAGCCCGCACCCCCAGCTGGAGCCTTCACTCCTTCCTGCACCCCAACCCTTTGCCCCAGCCCTGATTCCCCCTCTTCCCCTCAGACCTTTAGGTCCCAGCTTGGAGTACTCTCCTGCGCCTCAAATCCCTTATCCCCAGCCCCACGTATCCTTGCAACAAAGCCCATTGCCAACTCTGTCCACATATCTATTCAGGGGATGCCATCATAGGACCTAATCACATCAGCCACACTATCAGAGGCTCGTTCACCTGCACATCTATGAATGTGATATGTGCCAGCAATGCCCCTCTGCCATGTACATTGGCAAAACTGAACAGTTTCTATGCAAAAGAATAAATGGACACAAATGAGACATCAAGAATTATAACATTCAAAAATCAGTCAGAGAACACCTTCAACCTCCCTGGTCACTCAATTACAGACCTCAAAGTCACAATTCTCCACCAAAAAAACCTTCAAAAACAGACTCCAATGAGAAACTGTAGAACTGGAATTAATTTGTGAACTGGACATCATTAAATTAGGCTTGAATAAAGATTGGGAGTGGATGGGTCATTACACAACCTAAAACCTATTTCCTCATGCTATTTTCCCCCCTATTGTTACTCACACCTTCTTGTCATCTGTTGAAAATGGACCATCCTGATTATCACTACAAAAATTTATTTTTTCTCCTGCTGATAATAGCCCACCTTAATTGATTACTCTCATTATAGTTAGTATGGCGGCACTCATTTTTTTTGTGTCCTCTATGTATATATATATCTTCCTACTGTATTTTCCACTGCATGCATCTGATGAAGTGGGTTTTAGCTCACGAAAGCTTGTAATCAAATAAATTTGTTATTCTCTAAGGTGCCACAAGTACTCCGCATTCTTATTGTCAAAACTATGGCTCTGACCAGCTCTTCTCACCAAAGGCTGTAGACTAAATGGGCAAGGATGCTGAAAGTTCTCTAACTGATCTAAAGTGGTACCCCAGTCAGTGTTGCAGCAGATAGGTACAGCAACAGAAAAAACAGTCATTCCTGTTTCCCAGGTCAGAAATGGTTTCGGTTAAATAAATAAAGCCCTGTTTTTTAGGGCTTCAATTGAGCACCTCTCAAAAGGAATACATTCACTTCAATGCCTTTTCTTTTTTCTTAAGGATCACAAACTTTCGGCATGCTGTTGCATGACTTTTTTATGACGAAAAGGACTTTTATTTTGTCAAGCTGAAAGACTAAGTAGAGAGCATATGCCTTAAAATTCCTAGGAAATATCAGAGAACTAAATCTGAGACACTTGTGTGGGTGGTTAGGCCCAAAGATCACAACAAGCTCATTATTAAAATCATTATCAAAATATCATTAATAAGTTGTTATTACTTAGCACTTAGTGCTTTTCATCTTCATAGCACTTTAGAAATATTATCTAATCAATGAAAATAACTTGGCCTAAATCAAAAGAGGAGGGAGGACTCATAATTGACTGTGAAAGGTTATGGTTTTTCCTCATTTTGACCAGTTCTTTTTGGGCAGTATGTATAATTATTAGTCTGAGCCCAAATGGCTGGATTGATGCTTTTAAAAGTATGAATAAATTAGCAAGTAATGTCAGTAATGGGAAACAAACTGGGAATCCAATTTTTTATTTTTTATTTTTTCAGGTTAAAAAACATACTGAAGCTCTTTTTTTTCTTTGATTGTTTAAAACACTGTATTCAGATATCATTGTGCATTAGAGCGGTAGTAGAAATGATGCTATATCCCAATCTGACCTTTTCAGGTCTTCCTTGTAGACCATCTCAGCCAAGATTACTCATTAAAGCAAGCATGTTTTGTAGGTAATTACTTGAATCCATGTGAATCTTGTATTTGAGTCAGACATGAACATTTGTATGTTTGATTAAGCTTCCAGTTTCCTTAAACAGTCTAACCACACAACTTTTATATACTGTGGAGAGGCATAAGCTTGGCAAACCAGTATTTTTGAAACAATGATTTTATTAATCCATAGGAAATGAGTTGGAATACCTATTCCACTGATTAGTCAGGCTTCAGGAGCATAGGTTTAATAAGCATTCAAATTCTTTATATTTGAAGAAGATGACTATTAGAGAGTAGGATAGTTTGAATAGTTAACCCCTACAATTCTGGCATTTTTCAATCTGCCAGTGAAATTCAAAATCTGGCCTCTCTTTATATTCGTGATTTCAGGAACACAGTTTTTGCAAACTGTCACTAGATCTAATGATAGAATTTCAGATCTTGGGCTTGAGGAAATATTAAAAGTTTGCAACCACAAAAAACTACTACTGAATCTAGTAGGTGCCAATTTTAACGCTTGCTTTTACAGATGTCCATGTTTTTAGAACGAGGAGTATTCGTGGCACCTTAGAGACTAAGAAATTTATTTGAGCATAAGCTTTCATGGGCTAAAGCCCACTTCATCGGATGCATGCAGTGGAAAATACAGTAGGAAGATATATGCACACAGACTAACATGGCTATCACTCTGAAACATATTTTTAGAGTGTGCCCACACATGTATGCATCTGCATAGTGTAAGTTCATATGTCTGAGTATAATTTTGAGTGGGTACAAAAGGGAGTGAACCAGGTGATAATTTAGCTTTACTTGTTCTCAACTTGCATCCCAAATGAGCATTTGTATGTGTAGATAACTTGTATCATTTCAGTGCTCAAGTGACAATGCACAAAAATTGATGTGATTCACTCATGTAATGTTGTGCACACAAACAGATTCTGGACTGAGGCCCCTTCAGAAATATGGACCCTAAAGGGTCTACATCCTAGACAGTAGTATCAAAAGGGTTCAGACAGAAATGTTTTAAATTTAGCACTTCTGAAAGATTGCAGATTGCCAGACCTGGAGATTGCAGTCTATCCTCAGAACATATATGGCAAAGGGTTGGCTAGAAGAAATCTCACACTGAATTTCACATGTTTTGGAAAGGGCTTGCCTTCTGGGGGTGGTAATTCAACCTCCATGGTCATCAGAAATTTAGCAACATTTGGATGGGCCCTCAAGCACATGATTGGGTAGAAGACACCACAGACAACTCAGAACTACCTTCTTCCCACACCTTATCCCTTTTGATACTCTCTCATGCTGTCCACCCTAGACCATACCAGCCTCCAGTACCTTTCCACATGTGCAAAATATGCCTTGCGAGGTATCATTTGAAAACTAATAACTCGTTGGTCAAGAATATCATGATGAAGTGTGTGTAGCAATATTATATGTAAAGTTATGAATGTAAGATGAAATTATGACAATATGTGTCACCAGACAAGTCTGGGGATGGGTAAACCCATTTCTCAAAGACCAATGTCAAGCTGGGGCCCGATGTCATCACAATTGATTGTCAATCACCGGTCCAGTCAGGGCCAGCTTTAGGCCGATTCCCCAGAATCGGGCCCTGTGCCTTCAGCGCTTTTTTAATTATTTTTTTTTTGTACTCCTTCAGCGACGGTCTGCTCTGGAGGTCTTCAGTGGTATTTCGGCGGCGGGGGGTCCATTCTGGGGGTCTTTGGTGGCATTTTGGAGGTGGGGGGTCCTTCGGTGTCGTGGAAGACCTGGAGCGGACCCCCTGCCGCCGAAGCCCCAGACTGCCGCCAGGTATTCGAATCAGGCCCCACAGTTCATAGAGCTGGCCCTGGGTCCAGTGCCCATTCTTTGGCAACAAAGGGGGGCAGGAACAGATTGATTGATTTTGCACTTTATCAGACAACAACATGGAACTTCTTTCACCACTAGACTCCATGTCTCCATCTCACAGCTGGAAGGAACTTTATTGAGGGGTAACTTTTGGGAAAATGCATTTCCAAATATGACTGGACTATAAAAGGGAGGGACAAAAAACCCCATATTCTTTTTCTGGCTTACTCTTTCATCTGAGAAAACAAAGAAACCTGCCTTTGGACTTTGGGAGGGGTTCTGATCTGAGAATTTGATTAGCCCTGTTGCTGGGAGCTTTTGATAAGAATTTCACCTTGACTCAAGTCTTATTTTAAGTTTGTTACTAGAAAGCGTTTTATCTTTGTTTCTCTTTTAACCATTTCTGACTTTAATGCCTTATACTTGTATTCAAAATCTCTTAAATAAGCAATAATCTTGTTTTATTCTTTAATCAAAACTAATCCAATGTAGTGTTTCAACTGAATCAGTAACTCTGATTAAAGTAGCAAACTATTGTACATTGATCCCTTAGAAGGGCAACAGACCTAAAATATCTGAACAATCCAGGAGCAGACTGGACAGCACAGAACACACATTTTTGTGGGTGGAAATTTGAGACTGAGTGTGTGTTGGTGTAACCCTGCAAGTGGTAACCATGGCTGGTTGAAGCCAGAGTGTGACTATGGTATGGCTGTCAGCTTGCAGCTCTACACAGGCACTCAGGATGTTCCCTGCATGCTGGAGGGCTGTTTGTGAGCAGCCCACATGGAGCTACTGCACCACAGGACTGTGAGGTGCTCACGATTGCAGGGCAGGTGGTGACCAACCCCTCACTGGTCTGGATTGCACCGTAGAATGTGATTCCTCCCCAAAAGCCTGTGGAGGTCCTGCCCCTTTCCTTTCTTACCCATGTTTGGCCCTTCCCTCTTCTCCTTTCCCATTGATTTTTCCCATTTTCTACATTGAGGATTGGCAAAAGACGTGGCCTTTACCTGCTACTCCCACAACTGTAGCTGTAGGCACATATGTCTGGCTGTTCCCACAGCTACAGTGGACACAGTAGCAGACAGATGGGTGGGTAGGGTCAAAGGAGAATAGTCACTTTTATCTACTTCTCACCCGCAACAAGAGTCTTATGAGGAAGATTTAACAGCACGTGCCCTGTCCTGTTTTGTGCTTTTATCAGCCAATGAGATAGGAGCAGCCCTGAATGCCTGCTTACTCATAGTGTGGCAGCAGCAGCTTATGCAGAACTTCCTAGAGTCTCAAGAGCTGCCGGGACTGCTACACAGCATTTACACTGAAGATGGCCACTGACATCTGTGTTGACCCTAGCAAGAAGGTGACAATCAGGATGATTTCCATTAAGTTGACTTTTTCTGATCTGTATATTAAGAAGTGGACTGGAGCCAACAACCAACCTTTATCTGGTATATGACTTTAAAAACCAGTCACATAGAGGTGAAAGGCTTCCTGTTATTAGCCTCCAAAAAGCAAACCTTTTGGTCTATATTAGGTTGAAATAAGAGGCTTGACTAAAGGATAGCAACCTGTTGACACTCTTTTTGTTTATTGTTTTATTTTTAATTCCAAAGCTGTATATGAAATGGTGCCTTGATGCTTCAGTTGGGTAAATTTAGGAGTTAGGGGAAACATTTTCTCTTCCCAGTGGATTTGGGTGGTAACTATTCCTCCTGGATCCCAGATGAAGAAATGATTTCTGGTAAAGATTAAAAAATAACCACTGACTGATCTGATCTTTCTGGTTATGAACTCATGGGGGGAAAACAGATTAAAGAGAGAGGTTGCATGAATGGTTAGGCCACCAGTCTCACAGCAAAAGTAATAACTGGGGGCAGCTGGGAGGGAGCAGAAAAATGATACCTATCTAATACTCTGTTGTCATGCACAATCAGGTTTGTAGCATAGATGACTGGTGCCTCTCCATACTGGGAGGACAGGGGACACATAAGCTAAAGGGAAGGACATGTGATCACCCCATGTGTCTCCCCTGCCCAGTGACCCATCCTGTGTCCAGCACCACAGTGCTCTCCCTGCCCCACGTTACCTGCATGGTGGGGATGCTCTCTGTCCTCCTCTAGCTGTACTTCCCCTCAGCATGTTTGGCTGCTGTATTTGGCAGCTGAGTGGGGAGCATTACAGAACCTGAGAGAGGCTGGCTGGGAAGCAGAGTTTTCAGGCAGAAGCATCTACAGCCCACCCCCTGCCCTGCTGACAGGGAGAACAGCCCAATGTGCCAGAAGAGAGGTGCCTGGAGATAAGGATAGTGTCCCCCCTCCCCCGACCCCAGGAGGACAATCTGGGGGAGCACTTGACTCCCCATATCCCCCCGCATCTTGCCTGTTTGTAGCACAGTTCTGTAGTGTGACATCATTGACATGAAATTGTGACCATATAGATCACTGTTGCAACCGGGATCCTATGGCTGCACCAGGTTTTGTACAGAGGAGGTGTCTATGGAAAGGCTGTAGTTTGCTGGTTATGATTATTTTATCTGTATGTGTGTATCATTTCTGTATTTGAAGTTCTGAATATTGACTATGTACTTGTATCTCAATGTGTTTAATTCCAAGTAGCCTCAGTGAAGCATTTGGTCAGCTTCTTGAGAAAGGACTATTCTCAGTAAGTATCCAATCAAGAAACATTTAATTGACCATGGACTTTGGGAGATGCCAATCCATGTCTGAGCTTTCCTGGGAACATTGAAACTAATATGCAAACAATGGTGTCGGCATGCAAAAGTCTGAATCATTCATGGATATGTGACTTGCCCAGGTGGCTACAAACTCCATCTTGTTGCACAGGAGAACAGAGTTTCCGCCCACAAGAGAGAGAATATAGAAGGCCCTGGAAACCCCTCCATTTTATATTCAGCTGGCTCAAGAGATGGCCTCTCCACCCCCAAATAGGTGCCTGAAAGAAACTGGAACAAAGGACGGTAACTACAGGGATGTGAATCCAGTCTGTGAAAGAAACTTAGTGGAACATCTCTGGGGGTGAGATTTCTTCTGTAATCAGTTTCTTAACGTATTAGGCTTAGACTTGCATATTCTGTTTTATTTTGCTCGGTAACTTACTTTGTTCAGTCTGGATTACTTGGAACCACTTAAATCCTACTTTTTATACTTAATAAAATCATTTTTTGCTTATTAATTAACGCAGAGTAAGTAATTAACCTGGGGGAGAAAACAGTTGTGCATGTCTCTCTATCAGTGTTATAGATGATGGACAATTTGAGTTTACTCTGTATAAGCTTTATACCGAGAAAAAATGATTTATTTGGGGTTTGGAGCCCATTGGGAGTTGGGTGTCTGGCTGCTAGAGACAGGAGAACTTCTCAAGTTGTTTTTAGTTAAATCTGCAGCTTTTGGAGGACATGGTTCAGACCTCGGTGTCTGTTTTCAGCAGGCTAGCATGTCTGGCCCAACAAGGCAGGGTTCTGAAGTCCCACGCTGGCAGGGAAAATGGACTTAGAGGTAGTCTCAGCACATCAGGTGACAGTCCCAAGGGGGTTTCTGTAACTGAACCCATCACACATAGTATTTCTAATATCTCCCTTTAGACTTTTGTGTAAAACTTGGAGAACAGAGCAATGAGTTTTACTGTTGATACGTTAAGTGGCTGAGTTTTCGTTACACACAGCAAATCCTGCTCCCTCTTCTGCAGCTGCAAAGGGCCCTGTCTTGGAAGTGGTGCAAGTCTGCTGAGCAGGAATGGCAAAATATTGGGAGCCTGCATAGAGGGTTGGCTTCCCTTGTATGCTGTGAATCGAGCTTTGCATGGTCTTCCTTCATGTTCCCATAGAGAGGAATTTGAGGGAAGAGGGATGGAGAAAACAAAATTGGACTGGAGACATTTAGCCAGATATGCCTCAAAGAGAGGCAAAGGGTCAGTGGGCGAATTTAGGGTCTTTTTATTTGTCTTCTGGTTTTGAGCTGTTAGTTTCCATTTTCAAGCTTTTCTCCATGACCACAAGGGCTAGGAGCTTACTATTTTAAATTTAATCTTGAGTTTTTCATGTAGTCAAGTGTGTTGGAGTTGGCCATTAAGAACAAACCAAATATATGAGACTTGCAATAAAATCATAACTGGCAATTCTGCAAGACTAATCAGGAGAGTGAAGAGAAGAAGAAAAAATCCCATTAATAAGGGTCAAATCATGACTACTGAAAGTCTCAAAAACAGTGGGACCAGTGAGGTTCTACTTTGTAGGGATCCTAGACATAAAGAGGAAATGCAGTGGAACTCTTACCAGCATGTACGTATTGGAACAGTATTCAATGCTGGCTCACTCTTCTCTGTATTTTTCTTAAAGAAGTTATTCCTGTATTCAGAACTAAATCCTTTATTTTCCTTTCAAATTCACATAACAGAAACCAGACTCTACTGTGGAGATGCAACCTCCTGATTGGAGGATGACATTTTGAGTTCTGTCACCATATCTCTGATATTTCTATTGAAATGTGAGTGCACAGCACGTGTGCTGCATGTAGGGGAAACTTTGTGTACTGGGGAATGCCCAATAAGTCTATAACTACAGAATCCCACTGGCCAAATTTCTCCTCCCATGGAAGAGGGCACAGATACTGCCTCTGCTATATGAGTGAAGTGGCTCTGAAGGAGGAAGTTTATAGTCCTCTGCATCTAATTCTCCAGAAGAACACATGCACAAAATCCATTTGATCTGGCTTTGGTCAAGATTTGGTTCTTAGTTAGGAGGAAAGAATAGTCAACAATTCTTGAGCAACTGAACTGTTCATTTTGCATCAGCCTTTTGTAGGAAAAATAAAGAAAAATGCAGGGACAAATAGGAAGTAATGGAGACTTTGTCAGCATTGCTGATGGTTAAAAAGCAGGTAAAGGAAGATTTGGGGACTAATTGAATACCCTTTTTATACAGATCAGCAATTCTGGATATGCATCCAGATTCTTAAGTGCATTAGCTAATAAACTGAATGGCGCCCTTACATTTGCTGAATGATATCTGAAAATGATCAGCTTGAAAAAGTAAAACATCTAGTAGGCAGTATATTTTGCTTTGTCGTATGTTTTAACCAGGGATGCAGTTGTTTTTCACTCTCTCTTTCAATTCCATTCAATAATTGAATTATGGCTCTTCTGAACCTAAGCCAGCCTGGGAAGGAGGCTGTGGAAAAAGTTGCTTGAGATATTACCAGATGTTTGTGAAAGGCTTAGTACCTTTTGGAGTAAGCACATTGACAGGGGCCATGCTTTACATTAGTTGAAGAGTTGTACTTGATGCTCCCTTCAGCTTGCCATTCTGCCATGTAATGATAGTCGGACTGTGGCTTAGGGTATGTCTACACTGCAAAAAAAAGTGTATTATTAACTTGGGTTATCTAACCCTCATTATCTAACTTGGGTTAAAATAGCACTGAAAACATAGCAACTCTGCTTTTAACTGTGGAGAGATGCTCGAGTTCAATCCCAGACTGTCTATAAGATTGAACTTGTGCTGCTAACCTGAGTTAAAAGCTGGGTTGTGTGTCTTTACTCTTTTAACCTGAGTAAGTTAACGGGTTATGAACACTCCTCCCTCACTCTCAGTATGGACATCACCTTAGCCCTCTTCCTGTCCAGAAATGCCTCCATCCTAGAATCTCTAGAGTTACTGGCAGCACTAATTGCTCCAACTATCAGCCCTGTGCTCGCTCCCCAGGGAGCATGCAGCCCCTACTTGGGCCCTGTCAGGGACCCATGGTTGAACTCAGGCTCAGCTCATTGCCCTCAGCTAGGGAACCTGGCCTCCTGGTTTGCTGAAGACCTCAGCAGGCACATTCTTAAACCCTGCAGCAACCCTGAGTTCTTCACAGCTCAATAGCTCTATACCTGTAGCTGTGTTTCTGGTCCTGCTCCCTACCTACTCCTGCTCTTTCTTCACTCCTGGCCCCTGCTCCATATTCACAGCTTCCACTCCTGGTCTCCTTCCCCTGGTTCCTGCTCCTGGCCCAGCTTTAGCTGGTACTCTGGCTCTGACCCTCTGCTCCCTGTTCCTGTCTGTTTGGCTCTGGCTCACTTCCTAGACTTGGTAACTTGGCTCTTGATTTGGGCTCTGGCCCTTAGGCTAGTCACTGCTGCTGCAGCCACTAGACCAAATCCTGCCCTGACAGTTAGGTGAGACCACTATTGGCCTGGTCCTAACATGCCTCCGTGGTTGGAGCAGAGAAAAGAGAGAGGGATCTCTCTGTATACAATTTCCCAATTTCAGCACTTCAGGAAGGATAGTTTAACCTCTCTAACCTGTTCATTATTGTGAATGACGCGTAAAGAGTTGAACAATGGAAGCAGCAACATTTACAGACTCTGTATCGTTTACTGGGAAACTAATTTTGGAAAGCTAGAACAATGAACGATCAGGAGGACTAGAAATAAACATGCACTGGTGATCATTAAAAGAGAATAATTCTGACAATTACCATCCAGTGATCATAAATGTTATCCCTAGCTAAATAACAACTAAAATGTATATTTTTAAACACTGTGATGGACCCAGGCCAGTTGGGAACAGCAGAGTAGTTGAAGGGAGAAATACTGGCCACTGGATAAGCAGTTTTCTGTTCCCTCAGTGACCAGAGCAGGGGCTGCTCCAGGCTAATGAGAACACCTGACTTCAATTAACCTGCTAAGAGTCAGGTGAGGCTGTTAAGCACCTGACTCTAATTAAAGCCCCTCTGATGCTATAAAAGGGCTCACTCCAGTCAGGCCAAAGGGAGCCAGGGGAAAGGAAGTACATGTGAGGAACTGGGAGCAAGAGGTGTGCAAGAAGCTGAGAGTGAGTAGAATACTGCTGGAGGACTGAGAAATAGAAGTGTTATCAGACATCAGGAGGAAGGTCCGGTGGTGAGGACAAAGAAGGTGTTGGGAGGAGGCCGTGGGGAAGTAACCCAGGGAGTTGTAGCTGTCACGCAACTGTACCAGGAGGCACTCTAAACAGCTGCAGTCCACAGGGCCCTGGGCTGGAACCCAGAGTAGAGGGCGGGCCCGGCTTCCCTCCCAACTCCTGATCAAACACAGGAGGAATTGACCTGGACTGTGGCTTCTACCAGAGGGGAAGGTCTCTGGGCTGTTTCCTGACCCACAGGGTGAATCTGTGAGGTGAGCAAATCTGCCAATAAGTCCAGGACCCACCAAGGTAGAGGAGGAGCTTTCTCACAACACATATTTGATGTAAGACTGTACTGTCTCCTTGGAAGTAAGACAGGGAAACTAGAACAGCAGATAAGAATATTTGCCAACTGGAAAAGCAGGTGGTGATTGTGAAATGGCTACTTCAGGGCTGCATCTGTCAAATGTAAAAGGCCAGTACCTGGAAAAGCATGCTGGGGATGGGGTGGCAAAGACCATAAAAAGGGCAACTGTATAGCTGTGAGAATTAGCAAGTACAAAGCAATCAAGAGGAAGATGCTCCTGGAGAAGGGGCTGCTTCTGTGTATTGGCTGCAGTCAGTTTATCCCATGTGGTTTTATAATAATATTTAGGTCCCTGTCTAGAGTGGAACCCCCATAAAGGGTGAACAGGTACTCTACCTTTGTGCATTCACATAAGGGCCAGTAGACAGTGGAGCTGTGCAATTTGGTTACACAAATTTGTGTAGTAGAGGGGAATGCTGAAGGAAGGGGAGTGTGTGAGGAGAAGGGGACAGTGGGTTCACCAATATGCAGACCCTTCAATTAAATTACAAGTTTTAGGGATGATTATCTCTTTCTCCACCACACTTTTTATTTTATCAGACAGGCAGCAAACAGCATTTTAGGTGTCATGGTACTAGACCACATATTGTATTTCATGCAGTTTGTTTTACATTCACTCATGTGCACAGTATATTAAGCCCAAGAAACATCCATGTAGTGTCTGGGGGAGGAAGGCGATGTGGAACACTCAGCACGAGTAAGAGCAATGAACCCTATGTAGGAGGCTTCTATGATTTTTGGCATGCTTACACATTTATCATTGTCTCCATCTTTCAAACTCTTTCACTGTAAAGTTGCATATGAGATCCTATTACTATTGCATAGCCATTATAACAGGGTTTAATCACACAGTGAGCTAAATACTGCTTGTCTTATTCATGCAAAGTTCCATTTAAGTCAACTGGAGATTTACATTAGTAGTAGTTTTTATAAATCCATTTTGTAAATCCTGACTGAAAAGAATTCTGTATTATAATATATATATATATAGAGAGAGAGAGAGAGACACACACACACACACACAACTTATCTGCCTTGGTGACCCTGAATGACTGATTACCTACTGTACTATAAAGGCAACACTGAAAATTTTATCAATTTTAAGTAGCTATTAATTAGCAGCACCTATTAGCTTATGCAGTTTAGAGAGCCATTTCAACAACATTATAAAAAACCCCTGAAGTTCTCAACAAGCCCTCATTCTATTTCCTGGAGCAGAAAATTCCAGGAAAGCTTCATCCCTGACCCCAAGCTTCAAAACTGGCTTTTGCTGACTTCTCATTGCATTAGTTTGTCATCTGGAAATCAATGGCAGGGAACGTGTCAAATGAAAAGACACATTTCATATTCTGACAAATCCCACTGACTAAGATCACGAAAGGCCAGGGGCCTTCACAATGCTCAGCAATGGAGTTAGACTGTCAGTTGTCACCCAATAGGTGGGTGCTCTGAGCTTTTTAAAATATATTTTTGTATTTCTTACAAGAAAAAGAATGAAGGAGTAAGTGAAGGTACCTAGAATGAATAAGATTGATTCAATCTTTAACAAAACTGCAGAAAAAAGTTTGAAATAGTTTCTTGGTTTCTATTATGTACCACAGTGCTGATGTTAGAGGGAATGATCTTGATATTCCTTCTTTATCTAGTTAAATAGGGAGGGGAAAAGGCTCCTGAAACACTGATGCAGCTGCAGGGCCATGTATCCTGTCAGACTTAATGCCGTCTTGAAAAAGTATCTTTATCATATGTTTGTGGTCAGTGGGATCAGTTCTCTGAGACTGGGGAGAATAATGTATTGTATCTGGGCTGGATTTCAAAAGCAATATTGGCTTTCTGTAGTATAATGCTAGAGAGGTGTCAAAGCTTGTCTGCACCCTTTACAAATTATATTTTCTTCTTCCTCTTCACTTTGCATGAGTTTCCAAAAGCAAATTTCAAGTTCTGTATTTATTTAAATAAAATAAAGCATAAAAATGCCAGCTTCATGCACTGTTCTATCTTTGTGAGAGGAGGTGGGCCTGGTGCATTTTATCTTGCTCCCAAGTACACTAGTACTCGAATAATTAAACATTCATTCTATCCTCCACCCCTTCTAGACCTCCCCCAAAACATACAAAGTCAGAAGGGAAACCTCAGTAAATAATGCAAACAGCAAAATTAACCTCTAAAACCACAGATAACTTTCCACAGGGTGCTCTGATGTTGTACCTAAAATGTAATGAGCTGTTTTTATTTTGATCACCCTCTAATCATATTTGATGGCACTAGTCATTACAATTATGTAATATTTAAACCCTTATGCAATAGCTGCTTAGTCCATATGCTTTATCATAAATCAACTGTCAGTCTCTAAATTTAATACGGTATTATAAGAAACAAAGTGCATTATTTGAACAGTATCTTTCAAAAAAATAAACAAAGACAAGCCAATTCCCGCTGTGGTAGAAGTGTTGAGGTCATCTCCAAAGAGAGAGAGGTCTGACTTAATCCTTCAGCATTTCACTAGATAGTGAATAAGTCCTTGCATTTGCAACTATAGAATCTCCTTAGAGTTGAGCTTGACTGGCTATTATTTCAGCCAGGCCCCAGTGTGTAGAACAGTGGTGGGCAACCTGTGGTCTGCATGGCCCCCCGTAGCTTCCACTGGCCATGGTTCACTGTTCCCAGTCAATGGGAGCTGCTGGCGGCGATTCCTGTGGATGGTCAATGTAAACAAACTGTCTTGTGGCCCACCAGCGGATTAACCTGACAGGTTGCAGGTTGCCCACCACTGGTGTAGAGGGTTTCCTTGTCTCTCATTGCTTGAGGATTGCCACATGTGGCTTTTGCCTCCTGACTGGCTTATGTGGATTCCCCATTCAGCTAGGAAGCTACTGAAAATCCATTCCTTAGACACTTATCTACTCCTATGCCTTATGGAGGATACAGAGATATTTCCCTGATGTCTAGCTTGGACCTGAAAATACCACTAGGTGGCAGGCTGCCTAGGGGTCAGGCATTGCTTAACTACCTTTTAAAAAATCTGGGGCTTGAGTACTTCTGAAAATCCCACCCAAAACTTTTACACTGGTCTCTTTATCTGACTGCAGAATTGGCATGTGGTTCTGTATTTGCATATACAAAGGATATTTGAAGCTTATAAATTGGCACTTATGCCTGCAACTACACATTTTTTCATGTAAAAATGGGTTTTATAAGCACAACAGGTGCATGCACAACCTTTATGGATGTAATGTGGATTAGTAATTTGGCAAATTTGGTCCTTTAGGATCTATTAAGCTCACATTCATCTCCGCAGCTGCTGGAGTTCTTATGAGCCTCAAGGTACATTGCCTCGGAAGCTGTGATACATGCAAATAAACTTTCTTTCAACCATGGAAGAATCTCTCTTCTGTTAGGACAGTAAATGCTCCAGTGATATTTCCTTAAGGCAACAGACACAGTGGAGCCTGTGATTATGCCCATCTGAATTCAGCATTTTTGGCATTATCAAAATCGATCTCTTTCCAAAGGCCATAATCATAGATTCTTCCCCAACATGATTATCCCCAGTTCCACCATGACTTTACATCAGGAGATGCACTGTCTGAAAGAAAGATAGTCTCTTCTCTGGATGACTGAAAACTGTGTGAATGCATGATCATAATAATAAACACAGTTGCTCTTATTACTAAGTTTGGAATTTCTGATATATGCAAACTTTTGGCTTAAAATAAATACACCAGGCTGCATATACAGAGTGCATGACTTTTATACACTTAAAACTTCCTTATTTTAAAACTGTTTGTTTGTCTTAAAATATCAAGGTCTCTTGTTCTCTCTGGAGGCTTAGATCATAGCAAGTATGTTTTGACTTGGATAACTCAAACTGCAGTTTTTTGAAAACATCGAACATTATATCTGAAATCTTCTTAACTAGTGAAAAACATTCTATTTCTACACTTGAGTAAATCACCCCAGTAGTATTTTATTGCATCCTACACACACACCTAACCTACCTCACTTGGGCTGAAACAATCAGGATTTATTTCAGTAATTGTTTTAAGAGGTAAGACTCTGAAAATAGGGTATTTCATGAAATTGCCTACTTTGTGTAATTCCTTTTATGTTCAAACTGATATTATATTACAGTGGGGGAGAAAAATCAAGAGGTAAGAAAGGGAGGAAAGTGGTTTAGTAAGGAATGGTCATCATAAGGCAGACATAATATCATATGCTCTTATTGTATCCACTACACTGAAAAATCATATCTGGGAGATCTGCTTCTGCAAGGTGTTGCTTTCAGAAGGGCTGTTCCTATATCTCCCCAAACTATATTGCAAGCGCTGAAACATTACTCTGATGAATGACCTGAAAAACTTCACCTATTAATCATCTCACTCATTTAGATAAAATAATCCACCCCTTCTTACTGACATGCTTTGAGGCTCACAGGTACCTAAATGTGCATCAGGAACCTACTTCACCTACTGTAGTTTTCCACTCTCTCTTAGAGAGAAGATGTTAGCTGACGTAATCCCTATTCTTTCCTCAAAGGAAATAATTAAATTGAATCATGCTTTTCTAATGAGATGTTTTTTACTAGAGATGTATATAGGGATTTCTATCCCAATACAAGTCTGAATTCTGCCTCTATGAAGTGTTTTAACACTAGACCAATGGTAGAAATACTAGTGCTGTCAATTAATCACAGTTAACTCACATGATTAACTCAAAATTAATCTTGATAAATCAATTTTAATGGTACTCTTAAATAATAGAATACCAAATGAAATTTATTAAATATTTTGGATGTTGTTTTACATTTTCATATATTGTATTGTGTGTTATTGAAATCAAAATTTATATTTTTGCTTACAAATATTTGCGCTGTAAAAATGATAAACAAAAGAAATAGCATTTTTCAATTCACCCCATACAAGTACTCTAGTGCAATCTTTGTTGTGAAAGTGCAACTTACAAATGTAGGGGGGGGGGTTGTTACCTGACTGAACTCAAAAACAAAACATGTAAAACTTTCAGAGCTTACAAGTCCAGTCAGTCCTCCTACTTGTTCAGCCAATCACTAAGACAAACAAGTTTGTTTACATTTAAGGGAGATAATGCTGCCTTCTTCTTATTTAGAATGTCACCAGAAAATGAGAACAGGCATTTGCATGGCACTTACATAGCCAGCATTGCAAGGTATTTGCATGCCAGATATGCTACACATTCCTATTCCCCTTCATGCTTCAGTCACCATTCCAGAGGACATGATTTGATGCTGATGACTCATTAAAATATAAGCGTTAATTAAATTTCTGACTGAACACCCTGGGGCAGAATTGTATGTCCCTGCTCTGTTTTACTTACATTCGGCCATATATTTCTTGTTATAACAGTCTTGGATGATGACCCAGCACATGTTGTTTATTTTAAGAACACTTTCACTGCAGATTTGACAAAATACAAAGAAGGTACCAATGTGAGACTTCTAAAGATAGCTACAGCGCTCGACCCAAGGTTTAAGAATCTGGAGTGCCTTCCAAAATCTGAGAAGGATGACATGTGGAGCATGCTTTCAGAGGTTTTAAAAGAGAAATATTCTGATCCAGAAACTACAGAACCCAAAGCACCAAAAAGAAAAATCAACCTTCTGCTGGTGGCATCTGATTCAGATAATGAAAATAAATGTGTTGGTCCAAACTGCTTTTGATTGTTATCGAGCAGAACCCATCATCAGCATGGATGCATGTCTTCTGGAATGGTGGTGAAAGCATGAAGGGACATATGAATCTTTAGCGCATCTGGCATGTAAATATCTTGCGACCCTGGCTACAACAGTGCCATGCGAACACCTGTTTACGTCACATGAAAGTGAGAAGAAGCGGGCAGCGTTATCTTCTGCAAATGTAAACAAATTTGTTTGTCTGAGCAATTGGCTGAACAAGAAGTAGGACTTAGTGGACTTGTAGTCTCTGAAGTTTTATGTTTTGTTTTTGAATGCAGGTTTTTTTACATAATTCTACATTTGTAAGTTCAACTTTCATGAAAAAGAGATTGCACTACAGTACTTGTATTAGGTGAATTGAAAAAAGTATTTGTTTTTTTACAGTGTGAATAATACTTGTAATAAAATAAATATAAAGCGAGTACGGTACACTTTGTGTTGTGTTATAACTGAAATCAATATATTTGAAAATGTAGAACACATCTAAAAATATGGTATTCTATTGTTTAAATGGTATTCTATTGTTTAAAAGTGTGATTAATCACAATTAATTTTTAATCATTTGACTGCCCTAATTAATACAATTTAAAGTGGACTTCTGTTCATAAGATACTATACATATATGGGCCATCTCATCTCATCTGCTGTGCAACTGAAACAATAAAAATGATATTGGGTTATTGCCCCAGAGCCTGGACCATAATCTAGTTGATTCAATAGAAAATACCTGCTTTCTGACTGTTGGTCATCTCCTCTCAGTAGCGTGTCTGGCTGCAGCAAGTCTCCCCTTGCTGATAGCAAGTTTTGGTCCTTTCTTCCATCAGTGCCTATCCCAGACTGTTTCTGCACCCCTGTGATGAGGTATTCCTGTGTACCAAACAATGCTTACAAGGGGTTTGAACCAAAAGAACCAGCCTTGTGTAATAATCTTAGCTGCTTTCACAGCTGATTTTATTCTACCATTACTCAGTGGGTATGTGTGGGGAGAGGGGTGTAGTCAAACTCCTTGAATTCTTCTTAGGCAAATTGGGATCCATTGTTGGTAAATACAGTGTTTGGAATCTTGTATCTTGCAAAGAGTCTCCAGTTTGCCAATCCCTGATTTGCCTCTTATATCAGGCAGATCCATTAAATTCCCAAACATTTGAACAGTAGTCCACTGTAATCAAGTACTGCTTTTCCCGGAAGGTAAATGTCTGCTGTCCTCTTTTCCCATGGTCAGTTGTGCAACTAATGTGGTAAGAGTATTTTTCTACTGGCTTTTATCACACGACCGAGAGGTGTCACACCCTTCTATCAAAGAGTGTAGTTCAGTATTTGTTCCCAGTCAATAAAAACACACTCCTCCCAGTCTAAAACTGTCAATGCCCAGGTGTGAGATGTATTTTTTGCATGACATCCTTATGTGATGAGGTGAGATCAACAGCTCTGTCATCAAAGTATGATTCCATCCTGCTCACTTAACTCATCCTTAATTTGAAAATGTCTACTCCTACAGATATTTGGCTTCTGTCTTCTGCTCACTTTCCTAGTATCATTTCCTTTGGCAGCCTAGAGTTGGATGTCCTCTTCTGCAGCATCCTTGATTTTGTCAGCTTCACAGTTGAAACTGGGAGACAGTGAAGTATGTTAATTGATCAATGTCTTGATCCCCTTTGCCCAATTCACTGATAATGGTCATATATGCCCAGCTCAGGCTGTCAGCTAACATCAATAGTCATCCTGGGTAATAGCTGGAGGCACATCAACATATGCTAAAATCTCTTTGGAGTTCTGGGAAGTGGCTTTGCCATGATTGCACTATTACTGGATGGCCATAGGTGTACTGATGCAATTGCTCCACTCCAAATACCACAGGCAGAAGTTTTTTTTCTATTTGGGCATACCCCTGTTCAATCTTGGACAGAGTTCTGTTGCCATAAGCAGCCAACTGCTCCTGAAAAAAAGAGTTATACCCAATCATTTCTCCAATGCATCACACACTGGAGAGCGTCAGTGGCTGTCCTGGCTGATAGCACTTCAGGAGAAGGGCATCTTTTTTCATTTTGTTTTGCCATGTCACATGCTTGCTGTTGGGGACATGCCCAGTCCCCCTTAACATCCTGACTTGTGAGCTGATGTATGTGTTCTGTTACTGAAGCCAGCTGTGGTCAGTACTTGAACACAAAATGTATCATTCCTCCTTGGAGTGGAGCTACAACTCACCGGTGCGGCACCTCTGGGTGGTTGTCTCGGGAATTAGCTTTTCAGCTTGGGAGTGCCCTCTGCTGGCTGATGTACCGCTTGTCGCTGGCCTCCATGTCCCTCCCAAACCCTGTGCCCCTTTACCTTGAGTGCTGACCCCTGGCAGTACCCCCCACTCTCTGGGTCTCCCAACCCAGGGGAACCCCTAACCCTCTATCCCTACCTCACCTCAGTGGCTAATGCTAGTCATCATCTAGTCCCCGCTCACTGGGGCAGACTGCAGTCTATACCGCACATCATAGGCAAGGGAGGGTGGGACCTGTTGCCTTTGCCTACCCTGGGCTGCACCTCTGCAACCTCCGTACCTTCCTGGCCTTTACCAAAGCCTGCAGCCTGGGGGTTTTCCAGCCTGGATCTCCCCAGCTCCTCTGGCTTTTCCCAAGCCCTGCTCCAATCTGGGTACCCTGCTGAGCTCCCAAGCCCATCTCTCTACATAGCTAGAGAGAGACTGCCTGTGCTCCTGGCCCACAGCCTTTTATAGGGCCAGCTGTGGCCTGATTGGGGCGTGGCCCCAGCTGTGGCTGCTTCCCCAATGAGCCTTGTCTTTGGCTCACAGCCATAGCCTTCTCCCAGGGTGGGCTGTAACCCTTTCGGGGCTGGAGCGGGTGGCTACCCGGCTACACTCCTCCTTTTGTTTTTTGCATTGCAGCTATATAATTATGATACTGCACCGTGATCAGACTCATGGTTTGTGTGGCCATATTCCCCAAGAGTGGTTCGTTTTGTTTACCATCCACCAACAAAAACTTCATTTAGTACTGTTATTTTTCAGGTTATTTACCATCACATCACATTTTCCTACAGACTGCATTATTCTATCATTGTACATTCACAGATTGTGAATGGTCAGTGTAATGAGTGTTTTCAAGTCCAATTCACCCTGAGGAATCGTTGCAGGAGGCACCGCTAGCCAGGTGAAATCAAACAAGGTGTTTTTCCTATTCATATTATTCATTCATGGAAGCTAATATTATCCCCTGTTGCTTTCCAATACTGATAACCTGAACCTGATATGGTCTCAGACTCAAGGAGAGAGTCATGATGTCACCACTACTGTGTGATGTGGTACCCCTTTCTAGCACAAGTCTGACTGAAGCTTCCTGAGACCTTGTGCTCTTCTGCACACTGCTGAAAGGGTTAAACTTGTCACATTTCTTACAATGCCATCCTAGTTTGGGGCAGTTCTTTACTCGCTCATGCTGTCCCCCACAGTAAATACATCTCACTATGGGTATGGAACCCAGAGCATTTGCTCTCCTTTGCTGTTGTCTCATTGTGTAAACTCCTTGAGTTGTTTTGCCTTCTTGGGCTTTCATCCTTTCTCTGGAGGCTTCCCCCCAGATCTAAGCACCTGTCTAATGGGAAATTGCCTTTCTGGAGTAGCTGCTCCCAGAGATGGTGATCCCAAGTACATCAAACTATCTTGTCCTGAATCAAGGAGTCTGTCAAGGCACCAAAATGGCATATAGTAGCTAATGTCCATAAGGCAGCAACATAGGGGTCTGCCCTCTCTGCTTTATATTGGTGTCTAGTAAAAATCTTGTCTTACTGAGCAGTTTCATTTTGCTTTGGGGAACATTAGGTCCCCAGGGCTCCTAAGACTATTGCAATACTTCAGACAGCGGTGCGCTTCACACTAGTGCAGATATTTCTGCCTTGTGCCTCAATAAAATAAAATAATAGTTTTATTTTCTTGCTGTTCTCGATCTCCTGTATGGCCAGGTCTGTGTACAATTTGAACTCCTTTCCTCAGATCCATTACTGGGCTAGGTTAGTGTCTGCAAAACCTAGGGTTCTTGAGGGCTTTAGACCAAGTTCCATGGCTCATGCTGCACTTCAGAAAACTCACAGATCTAATGCTGCCATCTTCTTTCATCTATGAAGAATGAAACCACAAGTCCATTAAATTGAACAGGTGAAACTTTATTAAACCCTGAGAATTGTTCTGCCCATATGACTGAGTTGCTTGCAGCCTAACTCCCACTCATATCCCCTCAATTGCAGTCCCTCCAGGGACTCTCACCAGTTTCAATGATCATGATTCAGAGTTCATGTCTTTCAGGTTAGGCCTATCCATTGTGGACAGATTGTCTAAGACTGCAATGTACTGAGATCCTGATGACACCCTAGCTGTTACTCCTCAACACCATTCTCCCATCCCGAACCATAGGAACCCCATACCCTCCTCCTTCATCTCTCTGGGATGGTTGCGCATCCTCAGTGTTTGCCCTCTCCTTCCTTTCAGTGAATCTGTGCACCAATTCTCTATGGACTACAAAGGGGCAAGCTCTTGCTTTTTTTGTATCTGCGCAGATAAATTGTTTGTTTCTTTAATTATTGTATAAGAGGCCCTCCAAAAATGAGTACGTTTTGGGATTTTTTTCCAGACTGCTTTTTCCTAACAGCTTGTGCCTGGGATATTCACTGTGGCTCATCTGTTCCTCACTTTTTAAAATGCTGTCTTCCAGCATAGGTTTAAGGAGTCCAAACAAGAACAAAAAAAACCTCTTAAGGGGAATAATGGATAGCTAAGTGCCAGTCCTTGTTATATGCTGTTAGAATGGGTTTGGTTCAGTTAAGATATTAATCAATGAGACATCAAATAGCAAAGCTCAGTTGGCTTTTAATAAGTCAGATTGTTCCAACTAAAAATAGATTGGCATGATACAGAAAGGCATTACGAATCTGGTGTCCAGGCCTCTCAGCTCATACTGGTCCAAATTGCTTTACAGTTCTACAGATTTGATAGATTTCATTCTTTTCTTTCCTTCCTTCCTTCTGTGGTTAGTTGCATAACTAGCATTGTCCAGTCAATAGCAAATGTCAGCTTTGTAGTCAATAGTCTAGACAGCATAGGTTCCATTATACCCTTAATATCCTCCAAATTTCCAACTTAGTCAAACTATTATGACTTTTTGTATGAGTAACTTACCATTACCTACTATTACAATGCTTGATTACTTCTCTTGTGGTTTTATCATTTATCTGAATGACATATCTTAACCGTCATGGGGCGGGACTCACTGCTGCTGCACCTCCTGCTGGTAGTCCAGGAAATTAGCATTTCCAGCCTCTGGAGCACCCTCTGCAGGCCAGTGTCCCACAGGGCCTGAGTCCCTCCTGGACTCTTACTAACTGCAGCCCTCACGCAGCCTCAGCCCTCTCCCAGGACTGATTTCTAGCCCTTCAGGGCAGGAGCAGGTGACCACCCCGCTACACAATCATTTCGTTTTACCTTTTGTGATCTGATCTGTTGTTCAAATAGCATAGTCAATAACACTAAAAGCAACCCCCCTGCATCTGTAAAAATAGATCATGCCCTGCACGCTTTTCCATTTCTTTTAGAACACATCTTACATAAGTTCAAAAACAAATGTACTTTTTGCTTCCCTTGAAATAACCAGGTGGGATGCTGTCAACAATGCAAAGATGATGAAAGGTGTCCTCATGTCCCAGTCTCATTGGTCTTCAATGACTAAAATTCTAAGCATGGCGCCAATGGTCTCTCCACTCCCTCATTACTCACAAGGTGGACAACATCGGTCCTTGGTTATCTGGAGTTGTCAGCAAAACTTGTGTAAAATCTGTGATTCAAATTCCTTCCCCTCATCACTGCAGAGCAGTTTAGTGGTCTGAACTGCAACATTATATGCTTTATCAGTGCAGACATAACTGTCTCAGTCCTTTTTATGCTTTAGAGGCTGTTCCACTGAGGTCATACGCCACCAGCAAATAATTGTTTCCAACTAGTGTTTATAGTAGCAGGCCTTTCAAGTTGATTTGTATGAACTCCCATGGCTTACTAGGTTGGGGCATTTCCCCTAGAACAGTTTTGCATCCTTTTGACAAGTAAGAAAGGAAAGTACCCAGTCCTTAACATCTGCAGCCATGCCCAGCCAAAAAATCCATTGGATACCTGGCTGCTTCATTATTATGAAGATATTCCAGTGCTCCTCTCTTGTTGTCAAGACAATCCTGTTCCCTTCATACACTAGCAAGTTGGATCAATGGATTATTTGTTTCTGAACTGCATCGAACTTCCCCAGGTAGGGTCTTCTGTGGTAGATCTGTCGGTGCACAAAACATAACTCAGTGTCTTTATGCTGTTCATGCCAGATGTCCTCACAAGACCAGGTTGAATCTATTCTCGCTGGCCTCACTCAGGTGATAGCGTCCACAACCATACTTTCCTTTCCAGGTTTATGATGAACAGTCAATATGGATTCACAAACTTTCTGAATATATCTCCGCAGGTCGCCTTCCAGGTTGTGCTTTGTAAGGAGCCACCACAAGGCACTGTAGTATGTATGTATTCTGAATTCTGTACCTTATAAATATAGACAATACCTTATAAATATAGACAATACCTCAGTGTTTCTCAAACTGGGGTCAGCACTTATGTAGGGAAAACTCCTGTGGGCCGGGCCAGTTTGTTTACCTGCCCCGTCCGCAAGTCAGTCCCTCAGCCCGCGCCACTTCCAGCAGCTCCCATTGGCCTGGAGCAGTGAACTGCGGCCAGTGGGAGCCGCAATTGGCCAGACCTGCGGATAGGGCAGGTAAACAAACTGGCCCAGCCCAGCGGCGAGCCCAGTTTGAGAAACACTGCAATAGGCCTTCAGGGCATCAAGAATAGGTAGATACTCCAATTCTACAATATTTTAAAAACCTTCTGTAGAGGCCACAGAAACCTACAAACAACTCTACCTCTTCCAGAAATGTTCCAGTCCTGTATGGTATTCAGTTTCAGGAATTTTGGGTTCCCATCCTCACTGAATGTATCCTTAAAGGTGATACGATTCCTTGGAAATTGACATTTGTTTCCTGCAAATTTAAAGCCTGACTCTTTTTAAAAAGGTTAGAATCCTTTCAGCTTCTACCAGATATTCCTGCCATGTTTTGTGGAAATTAATGAAGTCACCTAAGTGATGATGTCTTCAGTTCTCAAAACTTGGGTCAGATCATTCACTATCTTCTGAAACATCCCTGGTGCATTCATGAGTCCTACAGGCATCTGCAGAATTGAAAGAGTCCTTTGGGTTTCACAAAGGTAGTTCTCAGTCCTCAGGTACTATTTTAATTTGACGGTATTCAGACACCAAATAAAAACTATTAATATTAGGCACCTGACATTTTATCCAAGGTTTCTGCTATGTGGGGATGTAAGCAGTTATCTTGAGCTGTCTTTGAATTAAGACTACTGTAGTCCACACACATCCTCAAGTATCCTTTGGTCTATTTTCATAGTTACAACAGGGGAAGCCCAAGTTAATGTAGACTGAGCACTTAGCTTCTTTTTCACTGCCATTTGAAACACCTGGGAAATCCAATATGGGGGCTGCCTCACAGGAACACTCTCTGGCTTAGGCAGAATCTAGTCTTGTACCTGATCATATCTCCCAAACGCTTTGATATGCTTAGAGAACTCACTAGCATGATGTAAGAACAGCTGGTCTAATCACTTCTTTTTGTTGCATTTTATAACAGCTTTTCTCAAATCAACCTCTAGTACTTTTTACTGATTGGGCTGCTTCACAACTCCTGGTATCTGATCCTGTAAGAGGCTTTGAGACACCAGCTATGTTGGACATTGTCCCAAGAATGTGATTAGGGGAAAAAAAAAACTAACTGCACTTCCTGGTGAATTGCATTGATCGCTCTTACTCAGGACTCACACTTAGGCCTAGCTTGGAACAGATTTCTGCTGCATAGCAATTGTGACTGGGTATTATAGCTTCAAACACTCATACAGATTCACTGCAGCTGTTCTTTTTCCTTAGGACTTGTCATAAACAAATAGCTAAGGGTTAATGTCTTTTTCACCTGTAAAGGGTTAACAAACAACACCTGACCAGAGGACCAATCAGGAGACAAAATATTTTCAAATCTGGGTGGAGGGCAGCTTGGGTGTGTGTTCTTTGTTCTGTCTGCTGTGCTCTCTGGGCTCTGAGAGTGACCCCACGTACCTACAGGCTCCCTAATCTTCTATTCCAATTTTGTAAGTACAAAGGTAGAAAGGCGGTATAGTCTTTTTAATTGTTTTTTTTCCTTATTTGCAAATGTGTAGTTTGCTGGAAGTATTTTTAAATTGTATTTTGCTGGAGGGAGGCTTTTCTCACTGGTGTCTATAAGCTGAAAGACCCTGTAATGTTACATCTTGAAATTACAGAGATTTCTTACTTTTTCTTTCTTTTATTAGAAACTTCCTTTTAAATACCTAACTGATTTTTTTCCCCTCTGGTTCATGCTAAGGTATTGAGTCTGTACTCACCAAGGACTTGGTGGGAGAGAGAGAGGAGGGGTAGAGGTGGAAGCCTCTGTTTTAAGATTCAAGGAGTTTGAATCCCAGTATCTTCCAGGGTAACCCAGGGAGGGAAGCCTAGGAGAGACACTGGTGAGGGAAAGAATTTACTTTCCTTGTGTTAGGATCCAGGGGGTCTGGATCTTGGGAGTCCCCAGGGAAGGTTTTGGGGAGACCAGAGTTTATCAGGCACTCAGAGTCTTGACTGGTGGAAGCGTATCAGATCTAAGCTGGTAATTAAGCTTAGAGGAATTCATGCTAGTATCTCATTTTTTGGACTCTAAGGTTCAGATTGGGAAAGAATACTATAACAGGACTATTGCTGCCTGATGACAACTATTTGCCAAGCCACCATAGAGAACAGTTCCTCTCTATCATGCTGTAGGCCTGGTAGAGGCATCAAAATCATTTTTTAGCTAATTTAGCATCAGGCAGTGGCATCATTTATTTGGTAAAGTGTATCAAAAGGTAAACTCTTGAAGGGTTCTTTGCTATTACCTGCCTGACAAAGCTGGAGCTGACCAGCATGGATCTAAGCATCCCTGGGTTTAGTCCATTTTTGAGTATTGTGGTCAAATGCTTATAAATGTCTGGTTATAGTAAATTGCTTATTATTTAGGCTTTTCAGGACTGTTTAGAGCAATTGTATTAGTATCATTTGGCCTTTGGATTTAAAAAAGGAATTTATGGTTGAATTAATGTCTAATGGCATCCTATATTAATCATATTATTTCAACAGACAGGTTCATATTATTAATACCTCAGGAGTTTGTGATTGCCTTGAATGAAATCCATTCCCAATACAACAGCACTAGAAATACTGGTCATCGCAACAAATGTCCACTTAGTATAAGGAGATCCCAAGTTTAGTCAAACTAGATTTTTTCCTGTTGTCATTAATGGCTGATAATTAATAGTCACCAAAGAAGCTCCTGCAACACAAATCACCTCCCCCTTCAGCACTGAGTGGTCTCCGTGAATCAGGCTTGTTTCAGATTCTGAGTTCAACAGCCTTATGGTTTCCAGCCACTGATATCTCCAGTTGTGTAGTAACAGGTATCTGGGTAGCTTTTCACATTGGCCAATTATATACTTACTGATAGTGGCTCTACTGCATCAGATTTCTTGTTTCACTTGGCGTTGCTTCCATCCACTTGGGGAACTCTATCTCAAAAGTCCTTTGCTTCTGCATCACCTAAATATATCAGTTTTATAGCACCTAAATACTCCAGTTTTATAGCAATCTTCCCACGCAATCTCTTCTTGAAGAGCTTTAGAATGGGGAATTAATAGCTGATACCTTAAAGGAAACCCAATTTCTTCTTCCACATTCTGAACTCTGTGTATAATCTGGTACATATATATATCCAGCATGTATCCTCCTTCACCAGCAGGTCATGAAGTTCCCCTGTTATATTGATTATAAACTGACTTTTCACACAACTTGGCTCTGAGAGAAAGAGGCAGTACTATCTTTTGGTCTCACCATTACTGCATTCATCATTGCAATACATATTCCCTTGTTCATTAGAAAGTTAAATCTGAATGATGTAAACTAAAATAGGTCCAGGCTGCTGTAAACTACACCTTTCCTCCTGGCTATCCTGGTCAGATGGAAATGAAGGGAACTAAATCATGTTGCCCTGTATGACATAGGTCAGACAACAGAACTAGATGATGGTATGAGGTTTTTGCCTTCATAATGCCTCATGGTGTTTAGCATAAATCCACTAGATATTAAGACGTAAGTAACACTACACATTTTGTATGCATTTCTGCCCCCTCTGAATGTTTTTGTGCTAAATGGGATAATAGAAGTGATATGCTTTGTTTGCTCATATATTAAAGCATAATTTATCATACTCCTATTCACAAACTGTCCTCAAGCATTTATGATTGCCTCCAATTTATTTATTGTTTAAAATTATAAACTGGAGATTTGCTGTGAACAGTCCTTGGTCTCTAGCTTGTCTACAAATAACTTGCAGTTGCCATTCAGACTTGGAAATTTGAAACTGAAGTTGTTGGTTGTTTCCCATTAAATGCTTATCTTGGATTAAATGTCCAGTGAGAGTTGACTTTGAAACCAGTTAGGCCAATACTGAGCCCTTTAGACACCATCCTCTTCCCCTCCCCTCCTCTCCCAATACTGCAAATGGTGTGGTGTATTTCTGTTCTCTGACTTTCCAAGAATTATTCTCAATCAGGTTTCTAGTGCAAACATTTACATTTATGAGTTCAGAATTCACTCTATGTGAATATTCTCTAATATCTGGTTAGAGATATTTATTTTCAACCAACAAATATATTTACTAAAATATTTGTGGAAAGCAAACACAAAAATGAATCAATGTATGAGAACACAGGCAAACTGATTTTTTGTTTATTTGATTGGATAGTCACAGAAAAATGTGAGATATATATATATATATACATATACTCTTCCCACTTCTTTAGAGCAATTGATCAGGTATATTCAGTGTAAATTTAAATTTTAATCTATAGATTCATAGTTTAGGACTACAAATAGATCATGTAGTCTGATCTGTATATCAAAGCCCATTACATTTCAATCAGTTACCCCAGTATTGAGCCCAATAAGTTGTATATGACAAAAACATAACTTGTGTTTGGCTAAGATATATTCCATAAAGTTATCCAGTCTTGATCTGAGTAGTTGCTTGTCTACTATGTAGTTGTTTGTCTACTACGACCCCTGAATTACTTTACAGTTCTAGATACATTCCCCCAGGTATGGCTGGCATGCCTTGTTTCTGGATGTAAAACTTTGCATTGGTCTGTATTAAAATGAATTTTGTTTGAATGAGCCCAGATTATCAGATGACCTAGATGGCACTCTGTCTTCATCATTATTTACCGCTCCACCAATCTGTGTCAGCCGCAAATTTTATTAACAGGGACTTTACACTGGTTTCCAGATTATTGATGAAAATGTTGAAAAAACAGAAGCTTAGCCATTTATAATGCTATGATAGTTATCTGTTAACCAGAAAGGTTTTCACAGCATGGAAAGCTATCCACCATGAAAAGCTTCTGAACTTGCAATATACAATTCTTCATGGTTTATGGTAACTTCCCCACTCTGTTCGTGTTTCAATCCCTGTGACCTTTATGCTATTACACCAGGTGGCATCAGAGTCAAAACAACTCCTTCTGTGGAGTTTATAAGCTCCAGAAGAGTTGGACTTTTCTTCTACAAAGCAAATAAATAATATGCACAAGTTAAATATTTGCATTTTATAATGAATGATTAGAGAGATAATGATCAAAAATGCATCCATTTGCAAAAGAGCAACAATAAAATAATTGAACAGTTTTAGTATCCTCCACAATGTCCTGTATTTTTGTCCCATCTTTGTCTTTGTAGATTGCAAGCTCCTTGGGGACAGAGTCCATGTGTTACATGCTATATTGTAACGTGCTGAGCACATCATTAGTTCATAATAAATAAGAAATAATAGCCTAGATTATCACTGTAGTTCTACTAACTACAATTGAGTAATGCTGATTTACACCAGTTATGTAAATTATTCAACCATTGTTTTTTTTTATTTTTTTTTATTCTGAGGGCTATCAAGAGTCAATGTAGTTGTATGCTAAACTTTTGTGGTTGCTTGAAAACAATCTTCAGCATTGTGTGGTTTAAGTTATGGGCTCTGTGGCAGAATGTGACTATGTGTGCATTACTGACGTTAATACTGGAATTATGTGGGTTATGTGTGTTGAGCTTCTGGTTTTTTGAAGTGTCAAGCAAGAAAAAGGATCTTTTCTGTGCAAAAGCTGCAAATATCCTTTTTGGAGTAAAAAGAAAATTACAGTCTAGCCACAGTCAAAAGCCTGCAGCAGAGCTTATCTCTTCTAGCAGGTGTCACTCTTGAGTCTTTTGAAACAAGCTGATGAATATACAGGAACTCAATTATGCAGGAAACAACTCAAAATGAGCATGAAAGAGTGGCTACCAGCAAAGATAATTACAGTTCCCTTTTCCCAATTAAGAACAGACCTTATACTCGGTGCTTAATCTAGCCAGTTGTTTTAGAAGCTACCACATACAAGTCACTGCAATTCTCTCTCTCTCTCTCTCTCTTTTGTGTTAGTTGTCTGCTTAATTTTGGTGATAAACTGCAAGAAAATGCTCCCTAGACATTTTAGGAGGATTTGTTACCACCGATTAATAACTGCTGTATTAAATATTCAGTTTTAGCTACCTGGTGAGGCTGGGGTCAAAGTACTTTTCTCATTTGACAGACTAAAGTGAATTGAATTCAGTTCTTTTTGTGTTGCTCATTTTTATCATTTGAAATAATGTTACTTTGTAATATCACAAAAGACAGTTTTGAAGGATAAGGTCATTAGCTTTGAATTAAAACTAAATTTACAATTGTAATTGAAACCTTGTTAAATACTAATAAAAATGGGGTGCTGCAAGAAGGGGAGGGGGACCCATGAACACACATCTCATGCCTTGATCAATCAGTCATTACTTAGCATTGAATTGTTGCTTTAATTGTTGCTGTAGTGTAGTGTGCTTAGGATTTTAACAATCCCAGAAAAGTCATTAACTTTTACTGCTTCTTTTTTTGAGAAATGCATGTAGTTTTAATTAAACAAATATTTCTTTTTTCCAGAGCCTTGTCCAAAGAAGACACAGCTTGGAGTGAAGATTAGGTTTAATTAGTTTGAGTGACTTCTGCACTGAGCAAGTGTGTAACCCTTTGAGGATTTCTGCTTTCATTCTTTCCCCCAATTCCCATGCACCCCTCTCTCTCTCACGACTTAGAAGATCAGTAAAACATCCTCCCCCCAAAGGAAATATTTTTCCACATATGTCAGTTTTGTTTAAGGCCAGTATAGTTCAGAGTTCCCTTTTATTTTCCTCCCACAGTGATGAGTCTTAAATCTTTCTCCCTCACTCTCTGAAGTGGGACTTGGTGTCAGGTATAAGAGAGTAGCATTTGGTATTTTGTGATGTTTAAATATTTATGTCATGGATTAGGCTGTGAGAGCTAGAGTTTTGTCTCTTTTTTCTCTTCTTTTGGCCCAAGATGTTTTATTTTTATGGATCTTTTTCTTTCTTGCGAGGCCTAACTATTGTTTTGGGACAGAGTCATCAAATACAAATTTTTTTGGATTGCAGTTATATGGCAAGTTTTCAAATCATAAAGAGGTAGACAAAGCACTTGAGGATAGACTGAAGAGAACAATGTTACATTGGCACGGGGCATAGACATGATGACTTTGCACGTCTCTTCTATCCGTAATTTATAGGATTCTATGAGCTCCAAGGCAACACCTCAGGTCTGTATTGCAGTTCTTTGCTTATCTGATTTTTTTTTTTTTTAAATCTAGACGAATGCAAATTATTGTATTGTGCTACGTGCCTATTTCAACTGAATTACCAAAACCTGTTCTAATGTCATGGTGTCTCAGTCTTGGCATGATTTAAATAAAAACATGTTATGATTACACTATTTACTGTATACATTTATAAGGTGATCTTTTTACAATCTGGTGCATGCATTCAGAAGATGTAGTGGATATACAAATAAGAGCTTAGAACAAAGGAGGTAAGGAAAAGAGCTATCCAAAATGTGTATCTTTGTGTGTGCATCTCTCTCTCTCTCTCTAATCTCTATATAATCTTTTCTTCTCTCCAAAATGTTTTAAATCTTAGAAGTAGTCATCTTCATGACACTTTAATTTGCAGCAGGGATGAAACTTTTTGTCTAACTATGAACTGGATTTTCAGATAAATATTCCAGGGAAACACTGTTACCTTTTGGCCTTTCATCATCAAAAGTATGAACTAGATGGGTCCGATTTACCTCTGTTTTTATACAAGAACAGACTAGAAAGGACTTCCTTGGTCATTGAGTTCAGTATCCTGCTATTTCAGGCAACTCATCTTAAAATCAGTTAGGATTCTTGTCCTGTCTTCTTTTATTGGAAGGCTGTTCCAGAATCTCACTGCTCTGATAGTTCTTTGTCAATGGATCAAAAAAACAATGATAAGGGATCTTATTCCACTTTAACACGTTTCTCAGAAGAGTCTTCTTTTAATCTAAGTGGAAGTTTTGGAAGATGTCAAAGTAACCTTCTATTTCTGTAAAAAGTGACAAAGAGTCCTGTGGCACCTTTATAGACCAGGGCTTGGCAACCTACTGCACATGTGCTGATTTTTAATGGCAAGCCGAGGTCCCGGCCGCCAGCCCCACTCAGCCCACTGCCGGCCTGGGTGAAGGGAACCCCAGGCCTGTAGTGGGCTGAGCAGAGCCAGCAGCTGAGACCCTGGCTGGCAGGAGCTGGTGGCTGGAACCCCAGACTAGAAGTGGGCTGAGCAGGGCCCCGGCCCTGCCCAGCCCTCTGCCAGCCCAGGGTCTCGGCTGCCGGTCTTGCTTAGCCCGTTGCTATCCTGTATGGATGGAACCCCAGGCCACCAGGGGGCTGAGCAGGACCAGAGGCTGGAACCCTGGCTGGCAGGAGCCGGCGGATGGAACTTCAAACCAGCAGCAGACTGAGCTGCTCAGCCCAGTACTTACAGCTCTGAGGTCCTAGCCGCTGGCCCTGCTCACCCCGCTGCTGCGGGACCCTGGCTGGCAAGGGGCCAGCAGCTGGAACCTCGAAGTGAAAGTAAGGTGGGGCGCTCTGCTGCAGCTGGAGGCATGGCACGTGGTGTGCTCCCAGCTGGGGTCCTGCTGGCTTCTGGTAGTCTCCGGCAGGCTGGTGCTGGCAGCCCCGTGCACCAAATTAAGCAGCAGGCAGTCAGGCAAGTGAAAGGGATTGGCAATAGGCATGGTGGAGGTGTCCACATCCCAGCCTGTCCTGCTGCCCCTCTCTCGCCACTGTGGCTAGATACCAGGGCACTGCAGGCATGTGCTGCAACCTGGACTGTCCCACGCCAGCTGCAAGCCCCCGCCTCCCCAGGAATTCCCCCCTACACACACACTCCAACCTCCTGCCCTGAGCCCCTCATGCCACCCAACCCTGACTCCTGCATCATCCACATCCTGACCCCCTGCCCCGAGCCCCCTGCACCTCAACCCCCTGCCCTGAGTGCTCCCCCCAACACACCCACACATCCACAGCCCCTGAGCTCCTCCCCTTGAGGAGGGTTGTAATATGACAGTACCTGTAAGAAATTTAAGTTACTTTCACCCCTGCTGGAATCCCAGACAAGCAGGGGACTGAGTGGAGCCAGAGGTGGGCTGAGCAGCTCATCCTGCTGCTGGTCTGGGGTTCCGACCGCCAGCCCTGCTCAGCCCATTGCCAGCCTGGGGTACCGGCAGTCAGCCCAGGGCTCTGCTCATGGCCTTGACCCAGCGCTCTTCAGTCACCCTTTGCTGTAGCCCACATCGGAAAACTTGGCAAGGAAAAGTGAGGGCAAGGATCACACTAAACTGATAAGATCTGCATTTTAATGTTATTTTAAATGAAGCTTCTTAAATATTTTAAAAACCTTATTTACTTTAAATACAACAATAGTTTATATAATATAGATTTATAGAGAGAGACCTTCTAAAAACATTAAAATGTATTACCGGCATGCGAAACCTTAAATTACAGTGAACTTAGCACACCACTTCTGAAAGGTTGCCTACGCCTGTTATAGACTAACAGAAGTATTGGAGAATAAGCTTTCATAGGTGAATACCCACTTCGTCAGGCACATGTGATGGCTATTTCTGATGACCCTATGTAATCCTTGTACACAGATTAAAGACTAGGGCTGACTTGGTGGGGGAAAAGTGTATTTAATGGAGGGGGGAAGTGTTTCATTTTAAGTTTTCCATGAATATTTTTATTGACATTTTTATTTTATTTTAATGGCTGAAAAAGTGCCTTTAAACTTTTCCCCCTACTGGAAAAAGGGGGTAAAAAGTGTGAGAGTGATTTTCTCACAGTGAAACCAAAATTTTCATGTCATTTGCGTCTTTTAATTGAAAACCAAAAGAATTTCCACCAAAACAAAAACCGTATTTGAACAGTTTAATTTTGGTTGAAAAGATATATATTTTTTTAAATGACAGAATTTTAAATCAGTTCTGTTAGAGAATCTGAATGCTTTGTGAGGAGCAAAAAGTAAAATATACCTTGTTGTAACTACACGGTTTGTGCTACTGTAGGTATAGGTAATCCCTGTGCCCACACTTTTATGTTGTTGCTGCTGCTGAAAAGCCCGTAAGATTTGGGTGCATGCATAAGATATTAATTCATTCCCACAGACAAATTAGACCTGTATCCCCAAACTCAGCCCCTCTCACCAGACCCTCCAAACCCCTTTACCCTCACCCTCTCTACGAGAGCTTGGGAAAACAGATGGGCTTTGTAGCATGAGTTGATGGCTACCAAGTCTGGGATCCAGCAAATTACGGTGGGAAGGGGAGGCGTTGTATTGGTGACAACTCAGTAAGAACTACCTGAGACAAGCCACCTCCTGTTTAAACAAGTTGGCTCTTAAACTGGGTGCTTCAGCTGACTGACTGATATGGTCTTGTATGGGGGAGCAGCAGTCTCTAAAGTAGGCAAGGTTTCAGTCATTTAAGTTATTTACATTGAAACCAACACCTTAAACTTAGCCAGGAGCTGTTAGGGATCCAAAAAGAGGTCCAAGCTGCAGACCTAAAAACCCACAGCAGGCATTCTTTTCCCTTTCCTTCAGCCTTCTCACATTATCTTATTCTTAGCTGGATTGTATTCGGCTGGCCAGCTACTATCCATGCTCCAATTTCTGTTAAGCACTGGGTAATTTACAATACTGTATCATAGGATTGGATGAGATGGAAATATAGAGCTGAATGTCACCTAATTGCTTAAGACACCACAGCTCAGACTTCCACACTAACTTTCCTAATGAACTCTGTACATGCTGAACAGAACTAGCAGGAGAATGAATCTCTGCCAAACTCCAAATGACTAAAGCTACATCTACACTACAACACATATATACCATGGGAGGCAGCAGCTGTCTATGCCCATGCTTAGGTCAGTATAATTTACATTGCTCAGGAGAATGGATTATTCATGCCCTTGAGTGATGAAAGATACACTGAAGTAACCTGTAGTGTAGACAAGGTCTTAGTCCTTGGGGCAGAAAAGTAATTGCTCTTTGAGATGTCTCAGACTATAACAGAGCCAATCAAGAACAACACTTTCCATGCTGCCTTGGTTTGCAGGTCAGTCAATATTACTGCATAGTCAACAGTATTAAAAGTAGGAAAAGAATCAGCACAGCCACCTGAACATTATTCATCAGTGTATAATCATGAATAAATACAACCAATGTAGTAACCATATTTTTATACCTGGGCCTAAAACAAAAGATGTTAAAACTACAAATATAGATGGAGTTGCCTCTCTACACCCTTCTTGATGTTAGTCCCATAGCCTGAAACTCTGGAGGGTAGGAATCTTGCTGTTGGCATCTGTTGGTAAACTGGGAAAAAAAGCAGAACTGCTGGAGAACTCCAGATGGACAGGGGATTCACAGGGAGAGGGAACTCTAGCTCAGTGAGCCATGAAAAGTGACTGTATGGACCAGGCCTCATTTGCATTTCAGTCATGTGACTATTTGGGTTAAAATACAATTCATGTTTGAGTTTGAGCAATAAAATGCCTTTATCCCTGTTGTGAAATGAAAAGATAAAAGAACTGCACCAGCTGTGCCTGAGGTGTAGTCACTCTGACTGACACTGTGATCTGGCACAGTTGGGTAGCAGTGTCCATCCAAGGTGTGAGAAAGTAGAGGATGGTGAACGGACTCATGCATTCTGCTGGGAGTGCCTTTCTGGTGGCAAATATTCTGATAAGGATCCTGTGGGTCCCTCTCCAGGGATTCAGTGCAATGGCACATTAAAGATGCAGGTTGGCTTTGAAGTGGCAGACAGCACTATGATGGCAGTGAGGTGCCTGGGGCTAAGGCCATAGAGAGCAGCAGCCTACCTGAGGGACTCTGGTGTAGGTCCCCTATGGAGAAATCACTTCAGCTGGGTCAGGTAGTAGAGCAGCTTGATCAGCACTTCTGTTAAGGGCTGGAGACTGATCTGCCAGAATTCTTGGATTCCTCCAATCCTTGACAACAAGCTGAGTTGGGGAGCTGGGGAGGAGGGAAGTAGCTAGAATGTATCAGCCATTGACAACTGCTAGAGGAGAACTGAGGTTGGGACTATCACTAAGACATTGTTCTGTTGTCCCCCCTTTCTCTCACCCTACTAAAGGTCTTTGTTTTAAACAACTGTACTGAGTACTTACAAGTGAAGCATTGCCTATCAAATGCACCCCTTTCCCAAGTCTCTAGGTGGGGGCTTGATCCATCATTGTTTACATTTTCAGAAGGCACTCCTGGAAAATTGAACTAGCCCCTTTTTGCTGACAAAAATGGCAGAATCATTACACTGATAACTTTACTCTAAAAGAGAGACTAAAGGCATGGCAGTAATTGGAGAGATTGTCAGTATCAAGAGATGGTTTCTTGAACAAATATATAATACACAAGTATGTTTTTTTTTTTTTAAAGAGAAGTTAGCATCTTATCCTCCCATTGTCCGTCAACTGCAGTAATGGCCCTAGGTCAACAACCTTCTTGCTAATCTTCACCATGCATAAAATGTATCTGTGATCTTGTCTACACATGAACATTAATCTGGAATAAAGAGGGGTGGGAATTGTGAAGATGACATAAGAAGACGACTAGCCACCAGTGTATTCAGAAAACTGTAGAATCTGGAAAGTTAAAAATATTTCAATAAAAATGAACATTAGCATGTATGAGACAGTCAGGCCAATACTATTTTATGGCTTGAAATGTTGGAATATGAGGAAAGCTGCTGAACTAAAGATATTGACTGCAGAAATGAACTGACTGAGGGGAATTACTGAGTTTCAAGACTGCAGAAAATAAAAATAATAAAAAAAATTGATAAGAAAATGGCTAGGGCAAAAAACAATGCTGTTACAGAAGATCCAAGAATGACAAGTGTGATGGTTTGGACATTATGTCAAGAATGGGCCCAGAGAGGATGCCATACATGGCAATACATACTAGAGTGCCAGGAACTAGAAATAGAGGAAGACTGAGGATGTACTGGATAGACACAGTGAAGAATGACACACAATACAAATGTTTAAAGAGAAACAAAGTAATGAAACTGAGACAAGACAGAAAGTGATGGAAAGATTTCATTTGGTTCGATTGTTGCTCCTACATTGATATACGGGAATAAAAAAGAGATCAAAAAAGGTAGGGTGTGAAATTAAGCAGCTTGAGTAATACTAATTTACTGTAGATATGGGCACTCTTACTCTGGAATAAGTGGTTTTTACTGAATTATTTTAATGCACCAGATTACTGTAATTCAGAAGAAAGCAATTTTACTCTGGAATAAGAACATCTATGCATGGAATTAATCAAGAATAACTCTGCATAAAAGACCAACTACTCTGAGTTGGATACATCATTAGAATGCCTGAAATTGAGTCTCCAGAAAAATTTTCTATGGAGAATTGTCACAAGGATACTGGAATCAAGGACAGCATCAAGAACAGCATATACTTTGGTGCAATAAAACTGGATCATCTCAAGAAGGCTGCATCAAATAGGTCATCATGGTGACACACAGTACTCAGAGCTTTCTAAGCCTTTGAAGAGGACAGAAATAATCGACTGTTAGCTGCAAGGAAAAACTGTCGTGCCACTGCTATTGCTACCAAAACACTCACCAATGACTTTGCCTGCCTGATCTGTTTATGGGCATGTGCATCATGCTTTGGAGTGCAGAGTCACTCTAGAATCCACAAAAAGAGAGAGCATGAAAATGTCATCATCAAACCGACAGACTATGCAAAGGAAGAAGAACTCAGCATGTAAAGAAGCCCTAACTCACATACCACAGTCCAAACATGTGGCAGCACCTCCGCCTCAGCAAACCACCGGGGATGAAATGCAAGATAAAAATAACCTGTGTGTGTCCCCACCAGACATACCTGTGACCTTTGTAACAGAATTTTCATTCAGAGATCAACACGTATAAATCCCCTTACCATCCTTTTATATCATACATGGACAGTGTTGGAAAATAAGAAAAAATTTAAATGCATTTTTCACTGTGAAGATAAGAATTTTGTGGGCAGGAGATATTCAGCAAAGTCATGGCATTGGTGAAAAGTGGGATGATAGGTGTTCCCCAAATTTTCCTGTTTTTGTGATTGTTTTAAAATGAGTTTCCAAAGAGTAGTGTTGATTTGTATTTATATTTGGGCCTGGTTCTTTGCCATAGGACAAATCAGAGACTTAACATTCTTTTTTGATCAGTAAAATTTCCTCCAAATAAATACTGTGCATGATTCGATACAAAAAGAAAACTCAATGCAGTGATGTAGCTCACAACTGAGTAAATCAGGAATATATCTTTATCAAAAGTGGGATTAGAATGAGACTCCATTTCTCCTACTTCTAATTCCATTCTTACTATTGCAAATATTTTTTATAACTCATTAATACCTCACCCTTTTTTAAAAAAATCTATACTTTTTCACAAGCAGAAATACCCTGCTGATTTATATTTGAAGAAAGCTTTTTGCATCAGAAAATTTGGCTTTTGATAGCTATGACTCTTGAAAAAAATGAGTAGGATGCACTGATGTATAATATCTTATACCTAATGTTATGCTGTCAAATGTGTATTATCAAGCACGACCCTTCAGCCATTTACAAGGAGTGGAAATGCTGCAAAGACAAGCTAATGGCAAACAGACTATGAATTTGCTGTGGTAATAACAGTATTACTTACTAGCATGTGAACACTATAACTTTCTTCAATAAGCTAGAGAATGAATTATGTTCCTTCCCCCAACCTCCAGTAAGTGACAATGTGTGTGAATACTGAAAACTGCTTTGTTGAAAGTAATTCACAATCAAAATTCATTTTCTGTAGTCAGATCTGCCAGGTGAATGTGCATTTGATAGACTATATTTATTATAAGATGTACAATTTTTTTCAGGTCAGCAGTTTTAGCAGTGCCAGTGCAGCCGTCAGGAAAGGCTGCACAATCAAGAAGATTGATTAGCTGTACAAGAGTGTAGCCCATCTTTTGAACTCTCTTCTCTCAACTTCAGCTGACGTGAGCAAGAAAAGGGCTTTCATTTCAGGAATAATCTAAATTTAATTGAGAATGGAAAACTTGTTGCAAGGTTCATTTTTCATTCTTACTTACACCTTACCTACCCCTTATACTCTAGTCCTATTACTTTCATATACAGTGATTTATAAGGAGTTTTGATGTGTCTATCTGACTCTGCTGCCTCATCACCAGTCATTTAGCAGGAGATGTCAACATCATCTGATAGGTCCTGATGGAGGGTTGGACTGGAAAGACAATATATGGACTCATACAAAAAGGGAAGAGAAAAGGATGAGCAATAAGTACTAAGCATCAGTGTGGAAAATAAAGCAAAGATTCTTGTTCTGAGTGCCCACTGTCGCTGCCATTTGCATTGCCTCACCCTTTCTCTTAATTTGTGAGTACTACCACCATGAAGCATTAGCAGTGACACATTGTGATTTATTGGCTCTTTATTGTACTCAAACACTGTGCTTCTCTGCTTACCCAGGACTTTTGCAAATGCTTTTTTGGAACTGACTGACAGAGGGAAGTGATATTTCTCTTTTCAAAAGAAAGATTAGCTAAATCAATGAATCAGGTTTTTCCCACGCTGAAGGGTCAACAGGCAATATCTGTGCTGGGTAATGCAGGCAAAATTGTAGAGTCTTAATGATAATATAAATAATAATGTACCATAATACCTCTTAGGAGGCCTAGTTACGTACCTGGACCCCATTGTGCTAGGTGTTATACAAACACGGAACAAAATTATGCCTTCCCAAAGAGGTTACAATCTAAATATAATGGATGGATACTGACAAACAAGGGGGATATAAGAAAACAATGCAACAGCGTTAGGCATCATGGCAAAAGAAGGTTTTGAAGGAGGATAATTAAGTAGCTTCACAGATGTTAATGGAGAGCTACTTCAAAGCAAAGGGACACTCTGGCAGAAGCCATGAATGTACTTATTAGAAAATTTTAACAAATGAGTGATGGAAGGTGGCATCAGCAGCCAATTGGAAGTGAGAGACAACCTCTCAGTGCTAAATGAGAGATGATAATAAGGCTGGAGAGATGCTCTGAAGGGCCTTGAAAGTGAAGACAAGTAGCTTATGTTTGATGCAATAAAGAAAGGGGAGTCAGTGGAGTGATAAAAAGAGAGGGGTGGCATGGTTGAAGCAATGGGATAGGAAAATGATTTTTGTAGTAGTATACTGAATGGATACGAGCTGGACAAGTTTCCATTTGTCAAGATCAGAGAAAAGGATGTTGTAATCAAAATGTGATGATGAAAGCCTGGATACGAATTTTTAGGCATGTGGAGGGATTGGAAAGGCCATATCTTAGAGATTGTAAGATCTGGCAAGATTTAGAGATGGACTTCTCTAGGTCCTCCTAAGCAGGGTGAGTTGAAGGTGATGCCCGAGTTGGAGGCCTGAGTAACAGGCAGGATGATGGCTTTGTTCACACTGATCAAGAAGGAGACAGGGCGTGTGAAGGCTTCAGGGGAAAATTAAGCTATCTTTTACCTGAGCTGATAGTTAGATTCTAACACTTCCAACTTCTTGTTTGAAAGGAAAAAGAGAATTCAATAAAGTTCATCTTCTTTTTCTCCATTTGCCCTGATCCACCTTCTGGAACTTTAACTGACAATCTATATTAGTCAATATGTAATATACAAACTCCTAGGGACTGGATGGTTCCTAGGACAGGTAATGGACTACAGATCCTGTAAAGATCAATGGCCTAAATACAGTACAAACAAGTAGTAAATGAAACCTAATTGAGTGATCTATAATAAATGAGTTGATAGAATTAGAAGTTCTTAAGGGTCCACATCACAAAAATCGCCATCACAGTTGGCACCCTTGTTAACAAGCTGCAGGGGCTGTGGGGAGGGGCCTCCCTGTGGACGGTCAATGTCAGCAAAATGTCTCATCGCCCACAATCAGATTACTCTGATGGGTCACATGCAGCCCGCAGGCTTCAGGTTGCCCACCACTGCACTATGGGCTAGATTTACAAAGGGACTTAGGTATTATGGCTTTTAGGCACCTAGAAAATGACTGGGATTCATAAAGCCTGGGTTTGGTGCATAAGCACTGCATATAATGAATGGGGAGAAAAGCACCTAAGAATGTGATTCACAAAAGCCAGCACACTGACTAGCTTAGACAGCTCCCAGCTCAGTGAGAGTTGCCGAGGAATGTGCTAAGGTCTGTCCCCTTCAGAGTTAGGCCCCTATCTCTGCTTGGGTTCACAGCCAGGAACCCTCTCCTGGAGTCAGGAGCCGAACTTGTTTCTTGCAGTTGGCAGCAGCAAATCTCCCTCATAACTTTAAGCCCAGTGGTTAGAATACTCACCCAGAATGTGGGAGACCCCCAGTTCAAGTTCCCTTCCTTGGACTCCTGCCTCCCAGGTGAGTGTCCTACCACCATGTTCTATAGTCATTCTGAATATCTCTCTCTGCTTTAATGACTACTTAATTATTAATCCACAGTGGAACAGTTTCAACTGGTGAGACTGATAGGAGCCTCACAACAGAATATCTCAGAGACCAGTGGTTAGGGCACTCCCCTGTGAGAGGACAGACCCCTGTTAAAAGCCCTTCTCTTTATCAGGTAGAGGGGGGAACTTGAACCAGGGGTCTCCCACATCCCTGCTGAGTACCCTAACCACTGGGCAAAGAGTTATGAGGGAGATCCGCTGCTGCCAAATACAAGAAACACCTTCAACTCCTCCATCTCCATTTTGTGTAGAGCTAAGTGGCTATGGCTTATCTGTCTAGATACCTAGAGCAGGAAGCAGTGTTTGTGGTCAGGGGCAGAAACATAGGTGCCTAGGGAACTTTTACAGCAAAAACTTAGGCACTGAAGGAATGTAGGTCTCTACAGGGTTAGGTGGCAACGGAGGAGGGATTTTCTGAATACCAGTGGTACCTAAAACTGGGACTGAGGTGCCTAACTCCCACTTTAGGTGCCTAAGTCCTTTCGTAATTTAGTGCTATCCTAGATAAGAATTGTATTTTTGCTTATGTTTTTTATCTGAGATTTAATCAAAGTCATTATAGTATTAGTTCTGAGTATTTTCAGGGATTTAAAGAGAGACAAGGTGGGTGAGGTGATATCTTTTATAGCAGTGGTTCTCAAACTAGGGCCACCGCTTGTTCAGAGAAAGCTCCTAGTGAGCCGGACCACTTTGTTTACCTGTCGCGTCTGCAGGTTCGGATGATCACAGCTCCAGTGGCTGCGGTTCACCGCTCCTGGCCAATGGGGGCTGCGAGAAGCGGCGGGGTACCTCGGCCCGGGCCGCTTCCTGCAGCTCCCCTTGGCCTGGAGCGGTGAACCGTGGCCACTGGGAATTGTGATCTGCTGAACCTGTGGATGAGGCAGGTAAACAAACTAGCCTGGCCTGCCAGGGGCTTTCCCTGAATAAGCAGCAGCCCTAGTTTGAGAATGACTGTTTTATAGCACCAACTTCTGTTGGTGGAAGACACAAGCTTTTGAGCTACTCAGAGCTCTTCTTCAGCTCTTCACGGAATTACTTCAGTTTCAAAGCACACTTTCATGCCCGTTCTCCTAATAGCAGCCCTTTCAATTAGATTTTCTAGCCAGACCAAACATACTGAAATTTTAAAACCTTTTTATTTGTCTTCTGGTCTCTGAATCTATAAAGTTCACTTTTCTGACATTTTCTCTTGTAAATTGAGGGCTAGAAGCTCACTTAATTTCAAGATTTCCCTTTCCCCCATGTAATTACAGGACTCCAGGAGCTGGGGCTTTAAGAAAAGCAAAGATAAAATAGCAAGCATTGGCAATGCTGTGCTAAACTTCTATTGTCTGGAAACTCTGGGGCAGACAATTCCCTATTGAGATATCTGTTTTAGTACTGTCAACAGAAGCTTAATTCTGGGAAGGGAATTTTTATTTCTTGGCTTTGTTGTTTTAAAAAAAAATCTCTTAAACTCTACTGCAGAATTTATTGGTTGAATTTTATCAGCATGAAAGCAATTTAACTGCATGTTCCTGAAAAGCTGATTATTTCAAGGATTCCTTGACGTTAGACATGCTCTCGTAAGAGAGTTGTTATGGCTGGAGTTGCCTTTTTGCTCTCTCTGCATTTGGCTATTGAGCCCAGTTTTCCCAGTAATACAGGGAAATCTAGCCAGGACCGAAGGATGAAGTGAAATCATGGTCTCGATGAGTTAATTAGGATCAGAAAATATAATGGATTTGTCCTGTCCTTCATGCGACAACGTGAAGGGAAAGGTACAAAACATATGAGCAGGCCTAGAAGTTTGAAGCCTGATGCATCTCCCCAGAACACTGCAGTTTTGTGTGGGAGCCTGGTGAAGAATTTCATGGCTTAGATTCTTGTGAATGATGGACAGATCCAACTCCAGAGTTCTATAAAAAGTGATACAATTATGAGGAGTATCTTTTGGTCAGGGAAGACTTCTGCCCACCTGCCTTGTCCCAGAGAAAGGACATATTACACTGTGCCATATTACTGTATATCAGGGGTAGGCAACCTATGGCACGCGTGCTGAAGGTGGCATGTGAGCTGATTTTCAGTGGCACTCGCACTGCCTGGCCACTGCTCCGGGGGGCTCTGCATTTTAATTTAATTTTAAATGAAGCTTCTTAAACATTTTAAATACCTTATTTACTTTACATACAACAATAGTTTAGTTATAGATTTATAGAAAGAGACCTTCTAAAAATGTTAAAATGTATTATTGGGATACGAAACCTTAAATTAGAGAGAATAAATGAAGACTCAGCACACCACTTCTGAAAGGTTGCCAATCCCTGCTATATATGTTTCTCGACTATGCTTATGTAGTCCCCCTTGCACCTAGGAACTGCAGGTTTCAGAGTAGTAGCCGTGTTAGTCTGTATCAGCAAAAACAACAAGTCCTTGTGGCACTTAGAGACTAACAAATTTATTTGGGCATAAGCTTTTGTGGGCTATAATCTTCTGGCCCTTAGCAGAGGCAGCAGTTTGAATTTGCTTCCCAAGCCTTTTACTGTCTCCATGAGACTGCTTTCATCCTCTTAGTTGGCAGCCTTCCTAGCCTCACAAGTTTGTCTGCCCCTGGAATGGGCTCGTGCTTGCCTTCCCTGCCTTAAAGAACCAGTACACCTGATTTAAAATAATATAAAAGTTTACTCAAATCTTTCCACTCCAGACTTTGTTGCTCCTTTAGTTCCTACCTCAGGGTTGCTCAGTTCATATCCATTGCTACCACTTGTCTCAGTGTCAGAAGAACCCTACTTGACGCTTTCTCAGCAGAACTGGCACCTGCTCCGAAGACAAAGGGTGGGGGGGTGCGTTAAGAGGAATGCTATTAGCTTGCTATAATCAAAATAAAGCCAATAAAATGGAGAAGTTGAAAGTCAGAATTAATTTCCTTTTGAGCTGCTAGGCATTTGAATGCAGTCTGAGGTGGCAGAATTTATTTCTATTATCTTAAATGTCTGTTCTTCCATTACTGTATTTTTTTATATAAAAATATTGTCATTACCAACAGTATTGGCAATCCATTTCTGTCCTGTCATATAATCAAATAGATGAAAAATAATTCACTTAGTTGGTCAGTGTAAACTTCTAGAAAACAAACAAGCTGGAAGAACTTTTGCTCATATATATATTCCCATATCTTAGCAAGGCATTTCCTGTAGAAAGTCAGAAGCTCCAACTGCATGTTTGTTCTTTTGTTGTTTGTTTTCCATTTACTATTATCTGTTCCAGCAGCCTTCCCTGACCTACTGCCTCTTGTGTGCTACTGCACACCTGCATGCAATGGGCATTTTCTTGACATACTCTCAGCAATGGACATTTTGAGAATTAATTATACCCTCAGAGATCAGCCTTTGGTGTGTTTTGCTGAGAGGAATCCACACACAAGTACTGTTTAGAGGAAATTTGCAAGAAGCAGGTACAAGAACCTTTAAAATCACTATCATCCTGCCTCCCTCCGTGAAATACACTTGCAATGATTCTGTACTTCTGGCAGTGTGATTATTTACCCAGCAGCCTATAGTACCCTGCAGTCCATGATGAATTTGCTGCTGCTGCTGACATAACAAAGACAGGAAAATAAGATACAGTATGTGAGACGGGTACTGATGACTGATGGTAGTGAACAGAAAGATAGATCGGTATTTGGATTTCTAGACTCTTCAGCACGTAACCTATTTCAAGAATGGTGTGTACAGAAGAACAATAACTATTTTTTCCATAACTGATTTGTATCCATTTATCATTCTAACAAGTTTGTATCTGTCGAATTATCGAAAATTAGCATTATTTCCAAGTTATTATTGTATTGTATTATATTATTATACTGTACTATATTAAACTGTCATTCATTTAAAATTTGTTATTAGTTTAGAGTCTAAACCTGCAATCTTTATTCATTGGAGTGCAATGTCGTTAGTTAGTGGGAGGGCTCATTGCATGAGCATTGCTGAACATAAACAGATGCTTGATGAAAATATTACCTAACATCAATATGTCACTACATCTTACCATCAGTTTTTAAACAAAGCTCCCCATTGATCTCTGTAGGGAATTCCGCTTAAAAATTGATACTGCAGTGTGACCCATTAGATGAAATACCTTTGATCCATGACTACTTAGTGTAGGAATAAGTGGATGTGACTTGCAAAATGTAATTCGTCAGCTTATTACTGTGTCTGTTCTAATAATGGGGAAAAAAAGATAATATAATAAAACCACTCCAAGAAGAGAAGGGAGGAAGATCTGCCATACCGACTAGCTGTATGGAGTGTTGTTGTAGTTGTGTCAGTCCCAGGATAGAGAGACAAGGTGGGTGAGGTAACACCTTTTATGTTTTTGTCTTATCATTTCATCATTTTCATGTGTGTGTCAAGAACACCATATCACCTGTGGGTGAACACCTTTCACAAAGCAATCACTCTTTAGCTGACCCATCAGTCCTCACCCTCAAAGGAAATCTGCGCAACACTTTCAAAATATGACCCTCACAAATATGACCCTCAAAGTTTAAAGTCAGAACTTTGCTAGGTGCTAAAAAATATGGTCTTAATAAAAACACAGGATTTATGACTTATTACAACAATCTGTAACTGTCTAACTCCCCTTTTTGTCAGGGGTATTAACAGTCCTTCTGAACCTTAGCTTGTATGGTCCCTGAGAATATGTGCAAACTGCTTAAGCTAAACAATCTGCACCACCTTGTGTTTAGCTGTGACACTTCAAGGCTATGTCTACACTGCACTTGCATTGGTAAAACTTTTGTCAGTCGGGGTGTGGAAAAAAACACCCCCTTGAGCGACAAAAGTTTTATTGACTAAAAGTGCCAGTGTGGACAGTGCCTTGTTGGCAGGAGAGTGTCTCCTGCCAACAAAGCTCCTGCCCCTCGCTGGGGGTGGTTTTATTTTGCAGCAGGAGAGCTTTCTGCTGCCGACAAAGAGCGGCTACACTGCATAGCTTACGGTGCTGCCGCTGCTGTAGTGGCACAGCTGTGCTTTGGTAAGATGTGCAGTGTAGACGGAGCCTTACCTTTCCCAGCCCTGAAAAAGAGCTCTGTGTAGCTCAAAAGCTTGTCTCTCACCAATAGAAGTTAGTCCAATAAAAGATATTACCTCTCCCATCTTGTCTCTCTAGTTGTTTACTCCAATCAATACTCCCAGTGTTCAGAAAAATTACAGGGGTTCAGTTATTTAGAAATAGTTTTAAACCTATAGTTTATTTCTAACACTACCAGGGATGTTGACCATTGTAAAAAGAGCTTCCCTCTAGATTTTGGACAGAGAATTTTTTCAAGGTCACAGATTGAATTTCTTATCCAAGTGCACTGAGCTTTTGTTTGTCATTCAGCCAGAATGATATGCCATTTGTTCCTTTTCTACCTCTTGTATTGATTTTAAATGGTCTTCTTAAACTTTCATAAAAGGGGGAAGACAATAAGTCAAACATATTCAAAAGCTGAGCTAAATCCTTTTACTTTCTGAAGAACAGGGAGTAATGTGTAAAGAACTGGTATCTCTTAGAAGTCCAGTGTTCATGTAAAAATAAAACTACATTCTGTTAAGCTGACAGGCAGCTACATCAGCAGTAAAAAAAAGGAACCAATAGCTAACATACCCTTTATTTTCTTCATGAGTTTCAACAATGTTTTTAGTATCAGAGGGGTAGCCGTGTTAGTCTGGATCTGTAAAAAGCAACAAAGAGTACTGCGGCACTTTATAGACTAACAGATGTATTGGAGTGTAAGCTTTCATGGGTGAATACAATGTTTTTGACACATTAAAGAACAATTGGGGAAAAATCTGGATCCTGCTTTGAAAAGCTAATTATATCAGTTTTACTTGGAAGACTCTCAAGTGCTATGGTGAACTGTTGATGGGTCCTATTATTCTGGCGCACTACGCGCAAGCTTTCTCTAGGAGCATGAACAGTGAGAGCAAGGAGGCTGTCTAGCCTTTAACAATGCAGAAAGGAAGACAGGCTAGCCACCTCCTCACAGAAGACTCCAGAAGGTGGCCAGCTAGCTACAACCAAAGACTGAGGAAGGAATTACCATTACTTGTCCAAAGGACTCCAAAATGCAAGTGTGGGGTAGGGGTGCTAGTAGAAAAAGTGTGGCCTCTGAGGCTATGTGTATGCTGGCACACTTGTGTGGTTACTTGGCCAGTTACATGCTCTTGCATAGTCCCTATACTCAAGCCAAATTTCCACATATAATATGGACATGGATATACCTGTGTTCACACTGCTACTGTTGTAACACGACACTAGTGCTGCCATTCCAGGGGCAGGATCCAAGGGTTCTGTTCTGTGCATCACAAGGAAACACTTTAGGAACTGCTTTGCTGTGTGTTGTTGCTTTCACATATTTGTCGATGGCAGTTCCTGTTCACACCTTCCCCCTGTCAAACTGTATGGAAGACATGGAGCTTTGGGCTGCTGTTGCTGCTGCTGTGGTTCTGCTCCTGCTCCTTAGTGCAGGAGACATTTTTATTCAGCGATGAGTCAACCAGTCAAATGCACGATGGAATTTGAACGGAGCTTTCTGACATGTCAAATATGGCTGACCTTGAGGGTCCAAAACAATTCATTCAGCTCCCATGGTACAGATATGGTGAATGCTGGGATTGCCATGGTATAGTCATGGGGGGCCTTTCACATCTGGTGTGGTAAAACTAGACCACTGTGGTGGAATCATATCACTTTGTAAACCTGGAACGACCGGCAATGATTTCAGAATTTCTGAATGAGGTAACAGACCTCTGTTTTTTCCACTCCATGCATCTGATGAAGTGGGTTTTAGCCCATGAAAGCTTATGCCCAAATAAATTTGTTAGTCTCCAAGGCCATGTCTAGACTACGCGCCGTATCGGCGCGTTAAAATCGATTGCTCGGGATCGATATATCGCGTCTGATCTAGACGGGATATATCGATCCCTGAGCGCGCTTATATCGATTCCGGAACTC
>NC_133774.1:56959398-56962187 GCF_003597395.2 Chelonoidis abingdonii | reverse complement strand
TTGCGTATCTAAAATCGATTTTCGCGTGTAGTGTAGACCTGGCCTAAGGTGCCACAAGGACTCATTGTTTTTGCTGATACAGACTAACATGGCTACCATGTTATGAATGTCATATAATATCTCATTGAAAGGTGACAGAGCCAGAAAGAGTTAATTAACTCACAGACTGACCTGACCTATGGCAAACTTTAAAAACTGGTTAGGAAGATATATAAATGAATAGAGCTTTGAAATGCAACCCTGCATTGTTAGAAATAGAAGCATAGCTGTTTGCTCAGGTCTTGTGATGTAAGCAAACAAGTCTTGTCTATTGCTATAGCTTTGAATCAAAGATCAAAAAAGGAATATTAACATTTAGGAAGACACTTGAGTGAAATAGTATTATTGTCTATATACCTCTTTGAACGTTGTGGTAACCTCTATGTGCACTGTTTAATGGATAAATTATTCTGTGCTAATTGCCATAATGTTTAGGAGAAGGAAAGTTAGGCCTATTGTTTTCTCAGGTCAAAAGGCTGCAGGAAATATGTAAAAACCTTGGGACACGATCCTTCTTCATCTCAGGTCTGCTTTGGGTTTCAAGAAGGGGAAGCCATAAGGATTGAGATCCCCAGTCACTGACTGGAGTCACCCTGAATATGGACATTGGACTATAACCTATGGACTATTTCTAAAAGAACATTTGGCAACTACAAACTCATCTCTGCTATGTACCTGAACCTCAAGAATTGAATTTGTCTGTATGTATATTGATCTTTTAACCAACACCCTCTCTTTTCTCTCTTTAAATAAATTTTAGTTTAGTTAATAAGAATTGGCTATAAGTGTGTGTTTTGGGTAAGATCTAAGTTATAATTGGACCTGGGTATGTGGGATTGGAAAAGCCTTTTCTTTTATATAATGAGATAAGATTTTTAGTAATCATCATCATATGTTTCACATGTGTGTTTGAGTGGAGGACTGAGGCTGGGTACTTTAAGAGAATTGCATTATTTGGACTTTTGAGTAAACAGTGAGATAATACAGGAGCTGTTTTATGCTGGCTTGGTAAATCTAAGTATGGGAATATCCTCCAGCTTTTGGGGTTTGTCTACCCCGTTCTGTTTGCAGTTCACCCTGAGTGACCTCAGCTGGCTCCCACAGGCAGCATTGTCATACACTCTGAGACCTTCATGGAGTACCAAACCTCCAGCATTGGAATGCTTAATTCAGGGACGTTATCCCAGTTCAGAAGCAGGTAACTATTGCCTTGTGAAAGCTGACAGCTATAGGTCCATTGCAAATCACTTTAGGATTGGAAAATCCACTGTTGGGGTCATGGCTGTGAAGGTTTGTGAGGCAATTAACACTGTGATCTACCAAGAGTAGTTGCCATAAGAAAAGTTTCAGAAATAATAGCTGTATTTGAGAGGATGGGGCTTTTGAATTGCTCTAGGACATAAATGACACCCAAATGCCAAAACCTTGCCCCCTAAAGGGGGCAAGTGAACGTGAACAGTAAAGGTTACTATTCACTCTTTCTGTAAGGCTTAGTGGACCACAGAGGCAGATTCATGAATACCAGCATAGGAAATGCCAGAAAGGTTCATGACATCAGGGTACTGAGGAGATTGGCATAGCATTTGAAGGAGGAAGAAGGGACTTTATTCCCCAGAAACAATATGGTTCTATATGGTGTGTCTGTGGTAATCGTTATTTTGAGGGACCTCAAACACCAGTTCTTAGCTTGGCTCACGAAAGGACCCCAAACACCAGCTCCTAGTTTGACTCATTTCTGGTAGGCTGAAATCTTCTTGGTGCTGCCTGCACACCCATCTGGATGCCAATGTGGCAAATGCTATTCACATAATCTTGGTCTTACTCCATAACATTTGCAAGGGTAAAGGGGAGTGTTTTTGTTCAGAGTGAGCTCAGGAGAAGTCTGGTTTACAAACTCTGTACAGACAGCTGGATCCCTCCCATGTACACACTGGTCCTGATTCCCAGTAGGCAAGGGAAATCAGGAATACCATATGTGCACACATCTTGGAACAGCAGGGAGGCAGATGGTGACACCTTTACACCCTTTGCTCCTGCTAGAAAAGCACATGAGGGAACATTTGTTACATACTTGTTGGGCTACATAGATTTGCAAAGGTTTTGTTCCCCCTGAAACTGAAGTTCATTATTGGTTTGTTCCTGTGACAATTCACAACTTACTAACAATTATAACACGCCCCGTCCTCTACATAAATACCTTTTGGGATGGATTTGTGGAGTGGAGGGTGGTGGCCCAAGTTGTAATGTGATCATTGTGCAATGCTTTTCTCTTAACCATTCACACTTGTTTACTAATAACTTCTGTTATCAGGACCACTCAATCTCTCTTTACAATCTGTGGCAAAGTACCTGCCTCTCCGTTTGTTAGCTCAGTCCCTTTTAGCCTCGGAGACACAGGCTTGGGCAAAGTAAAAGAAAAAAAAAACCCTTCCCAATCTCACAGGGTCTGGCTGACTCCTTCTCAGCCAGCCCCTTGCTCTAGTTTCCTCTCCTTCTGGGGAGAATGCAATCTGCCTTGCAAGAAGAGTCTCAGAGTTTAGCTGCCCCTACTTGCTGGCAGCTACCCTGCTTCTCTCTTCCTCCTCCCCCTTGCTTCCCTACCGGGGAGGTTTTAAAAAGGTCTCCAGCAATTGGGGCCAGCTGAATCTAATTAGTTCCCTGCTAACCCCAGTCCCAGCTGAACCTTATTCCTCCAGGGCTAAGCCTTCCGGGACCAATTACTACCCCTCTCCTGGTAGCTAATTGTCCTG
>NC_133774.1:56915738-56950738 GCF_003597395.2 Chelonoidis abingdonii | reverse complement strand
ATTGGGGCCAGCTGAACCTAATTAGTTCCCTGCTAACCCCTGTCCCAGCTGAACCTTATTCCTCCAGGGCTAAGCCTTCCGGGACCAATTACTACCCCTCTCCTGGTAGCTAATTGTCCTGAGTTTGCCACAAATCTTATCAACATTTACTTTGGAAGGGCACCCATTCTTTTTCTAATTATTAACCTTTCTTTGTTAGTGGTGCTAACTGCACTTAGAAGCTGTTATGGAACACTAATCACTACCAATCTTGAAACTGGTCAAGGCTGGGAGGGGAGTGGCCAGTTAATCAGTGAGTAGTGGTCAATGCCTGTTACTTGAATTGTGTTTTGTTTTTCTGTACGTAAACCAAGCCATACAGATGTTTTATCTGCCCATTTTCTGTGTTGTGAGTTCTGCTGCTTTTTGTGCCATTCTACTCCTGCACCCTTGGGATTTTAAATATTTTTTAACCCTGGGGGCTGAGTATGGGACAGATAAAACAGTGTTTTCAGTGTGATAAGAACATAAGAATGGCCACACTGGGTCAACAGAGGAGGTTTTGGAACAAATTGATTAAACAAGAAGTAATAAATCAGGACTAGTTGGTGCTCACCCAAGAGTTCCAAAGGAACTCAAATATGAAATTGCAGAACTACTGTGGTATGTTACCTATTGCTTAAATCAGCCTCTGTACCAGATGAGTGGAGGATAACTAATGTAACACTCATTTTTTAAAAGGTTCCAGAGATGATCCTGGCAATTATAGGCTGGTAAACCCTACTTCAGTACCGGGCACATTGTTTGAAACTATAGTAAAGTTGGGAATTATCAGACATCTAGATGAACATAATTTGTAGGGCAAGAGTCAACAAAGTTTTTGTAAAGGGAAATCATGCCTCACCAGATCTACTGGAATTCTCTGAGGACCAGCATGGTCCAAAGTACTTGGACTTTTGGAAAGCCTTTCACAAGGTACCTCACCAAAGGCTCTTAGGCAGAGTAAGCAGTCATGGGATAAGAGGGAAGGTCCTCTCATGGATCAGTAAATACCGGTAGTTAAAAGACCAGAAACAAAGGATAGTAATAAATGGTCAGTTTTCACGGTGGAGAGAGGTAAAGAGCAGAATTCTGCAAGTATCTTTACTGGACTAGTGCCAATTGTTGGAGAAAAACTCAGTTCTCGCTTTTTGTTTGGGTGCAGCAAAATCAAATACTTTATTATTTCTCCAGCAATTGCAATAAAGGGAGGGAATGCCCTAGGACACTGGGTTGCCCCAGTCCTGGACAGGTCTCTCAACAGGTAAACAATTACAGCAAGCATTTATGCCTTTGTTACAGCCAATAACAAGCAATAATACAGACAATAATGAGCAACAGCTGCATTTTGTTTATACATGGGCTATCCTGCTATCTTATTTCCCTCACTTCTGGGCGCCAGTCTACGTATTTGATTATCAGTGCAAGGTCGTGATAACTTCTCACAGTTCTTTCCTACTCGCCTCACACTATCCTCGCTTCTACAAATCTCACGTCATTAGGGTACAGCTGGCCTAACTCTTGCTAACAGACTGACATGCATTAAGATCCCCTACAAATCCTTGTCAATTCTTTCGCTTCTTCCACACTCCCCCTTTTGTACTTCTAGTACAACAGATATTCTCAAATCTCTATTTGCATTAAGCCATGGATTTCTGATTCTACATCAGATGTTTCAACTTAGGGATTTTCATGGATGTAATGACAATGCATGATTAGCATGGACATGAAAGGTATTACTATTATTATCTTTTTACAACAACAATAACATAATCCTAAACTAACTAACAACAATGCCAGCAATAATATCCCCATAGCAAATATGATGAGGTTGTTGTACAGTTTTGGTTACAAAGCATAATATATCATACTTAGTACACAAAGTAGACACTCTATAAGCTGTATGAAAGGCATCTTTTCAGCTTGATATATATTCTGAAGCATGTGAATTTGCCCTTGCAATTCAGAGATTCTTTGAACCTCTGGTAACAATGAAAGCAAATTTTGAAATCGATCAGGTACTAAGCTGGTCCAATTAAAGGGTATCTGGAAACTAAGGGCTACTTGCAAAATTCTATCTGCAGGCCAATAAACAATATGATTGCCTGCAGTGGTAATGAGATTAAAATGTATATCTTGCAATGTGGTGGTTTTAACATACATACAGCTATCATTAGCTTGAAAAGTAAGTGTCCTGTCAGGATAGTTCCTTGTCCTCTACCCTCCCAGCAAACGTATCATGAACAGTGACAACTTCCCCTGGCTTCAGTTTATGGATACACTGAAGCTGCAGGGGTTCTAACAGCCAAATGTCCATTGACTCCCTATTCCTATCCAAAATATCAGGTGTTATTCTAGGGGCACTGACTATAAATCAGTTAGGTATACCAGGTGGTTTAATTTCCCAGATGTCTCGGTGAATAATCCAGTCCCACATGCATCCTCCCCATGGACCCATCAGGATTCGGTATGTGGGAGCCCACCCCCCTAACCGGTCCAAATGCTTGGAAGGAGCACTGTGAATGTCCACACTTCCACCAGAAAGTCTCCAGTATGTCTCCATGACCACAGATCAGATGGTACTCCTGATGTGTCTGTAAGGGCAGTGGGCCAAGTCTGGTGCTCAAGATCACTCTCCGAATGGCCATCAGCTGGTCATTCAGGAAATTCTGAATTTCTAAACATACTAGATCCCACTGCAATGCCTTCCCAGCCTCAGTGATATTCAATACCATCTCTGTTAGTAACTTCTGGGTCATAGAACTAAGGGTGGAAATAACATGTAACTCACCAACTCTAGCCTGTACTTGGGTTAGCTGAGCTCCAGAAATAAGGCTAGTGGCCTTTTCTAGTTGGCCTGATTTCTTATCATGTTCTTGGCTTTTAATAATCCAAATCCAAATGGCTGCTGAGCTATTGGCCCCATCCCATAGGGATCCGGTCAAGTCAGCCCTCTTCTTCCAGAGGAAATAACCCAGGCCCTCTGTTGTGCTAATCTAATGGCAGCCCCTAGTGTTGTATTAATCACAGTCCATTGATATCCTAATACATATCTCTTTGGTGTAGTGCTATATCACATCTGTTGGTTGTATACCTTTAACTAATCTCAGGTACTTTCAAGAGGCATTGACATTAATAGCATAGGAGGGGTGTATTGCAATAAGGTACAGGTTACATTATTCGTCACTGGAATGGTTTCAATACAAGTAAATTTCCAGTGGCAGAACAAACTCTTTGGGTATTCGTTTGATTATTCACTAATTGGGTAACCAAATAACAATAAGGGCTTCTTTCATGTAACACAGTACAAATTCCAGGAATAGCCATCATATCTACTTCACTATGGAACCATCAATTTCAATTACAGATTCTTGGGGTTCATTTGTAGTGATATCGTAGATTTCTATTTCCACTGATCCATTTATTCTCCACTCAATTGTTCACTTATATGGGATATCCTGAACTTTAAAAATATTTTTTCCTTTTTTTTTTTTGCCCAAACAATCTTTAAATAAATCACTAAAGTGTGAAGGCCTTGGCCATTGGTTTTATCAAATATATGGCATTGTCTGTATTTGGATGTATTACAGGGGTAATAGTGTAATGGAGGAGATGGCAGAGGGCAGTGGCAACAAAGTGCCTTTGGTACTTGTCATTTAAAAATCCAATTAGAGAGAGCAATACATGCTGAAGTATTTATCCAAAACACAGGGCACAGCCTGTAGAATAAACCCCAAAATCCAATCAATACCACATTCCCAAGCAGGGTCCCACAAATTTCTTCCTGCCAGTGTATAATTCTTTGTTTCTTCACCAGGATCAGTTCTTAATGTCCTTTCTAGTCAGGAATTCCTGGACTTTGGCAATTTCAGTGGAGTGAGTGTTCCTTCTTCTTTCCTCAAAACAGTCGTGGTTCAGCATCCTACAGGGGAGAGGTTACCAGCACATCACCCTGTAATGGTTTTGATTCTTCTAGAAAAATCCAAAGGCACAGTAGGTCTGTCAGTGGACAAGGGAGAGGTTACTAGCACTTCACCTTGTCCTTTTTCCCTGCTGTCCAGAAGGCACAGAAGGAGAAATAGGCTAATCATCAGTAGGAGAATTCTCCCGAGGTGGGAGGGGTCTTTTTGCAGTGAGAATCATGGGTCCAGCAGTCAGTCTTTGGCACTTCACAGCGGTGTTGGTAGTCAGCAGGACTTAATAAGGGCCTTTCCAGCATGGAGCCAAAGCAGTCTTTCGTTGGTGGACCTTTACATAGATCCAGTCTCCTGGTTTCAAGGAGTGGCAGGGCTGCTAGGGTCTTTGGGTAGCGCTTCTTTACCTGTGAGAAAAGAAACCTAACACATTTCATTAGTGCCTGGCAGTGTTTTGCAGATCTCATAGCTGCTTGGGCACATTCAAGCCCCCCTTTTTTCTTGGTTGTCAGCCAAGTCTTAGCTGTGAGCAGTGTCCTTGAATGGGGCCAGTGTCTTATCTTTAGACTGAACATGCTAGCTATTTTTTTTTTTCAGTTAATTCATTCTGTTCTTTTCCTTCTTCCCTTCTTGGCTTCTTTTAACCTACAAAGGAAACTTCCACTCTTCACTCATACACCTTTTCCCAACCATGAACACATAAACATTGCCATTATACAGTACATTAGTCTTATTATTTCATGTATGCCACATATACCCTTCCATTAAAATAACTTTATTACAGAGCTTTGGAGCAACAAGCCAGGACAAGCACACCCACTTTGAGGAGTTCACTCAGTACAACCTCTGGTGTCCAATAGCTTCCCACCCTCCCCAGCCCTCTGGCTAGAAATCTGAGGTAGCCAGAAGGAATCCCATGTACAATATGGGGAGTGGGTTAACTTTTCATGTCCTTGCTTCCAAAGACTGTTTGTAGGCAAATTTTAACAACAATTTTTTAATTAACAATCTGGCCAATGAAGTTTCTTTTTCTTACTTAAGCAAATGTTTAGACTTTAGTATATCACATTTTCCTGATTTATCCAAACACTTTGTATTCCAAAGTTGAATAAAACAAGTATCTGCATTTAACCCTTCTGTTTGATTTTAACTAGACTATCCTATGAAAATATTAAACACAACAATTTTTGGCCACGAGACAAACACCACAAGACAGGACATAGAACACAAAACATAATTCCTATTGTGCCAGTAAATGCATGATACGTTGAATGCTGTTCAGCTGGCATCAGTTTTCTCTGATTATCTGAAAGACAAAAAAAACAGAGATCTACCCCTTCTGGGCAGTCAATCATCACTTAAAATATACAAATACCCTTGTTGATTTCAGGCAAAACAGAGGAATTACCCCATATTTTCTTGTATTTGTTTCATAGGCAGCCCAGGTTTTCAGTGGCTTCTACCTTATCAGTTAGATAATTTGCATTAATACAGATGCTTTCTGGCTTGCTTCTGGATCCAAAGCTATCCACAGCTTAAAGATTCTTACCTTAAAAGGGACATAATTAACTTTACCAGAATTTTGATGGCTTTTTACTACTAACTCCTGCTTTCAAACACTGAAAGAAAAGCACTTCTTATAGTGCCCCTTAGAGCCTAATAGGATTTCAATTACATAGCACTGTATACATTCTTTAGCTAATTCGACTAAATTGTTCATAGCCAAATAATTGCAATCTAATAATTTCTTTGCCTGAATTTATTTACAAACATTTCAAAGACACCAAGAACTTTCCTCTTTAGCATTTTTACAAAGTTCAACTGCTGTTCCTCCAGCAACTACAGAGTTAACTTCTCACTCTTCCTTAAATCACTTGCTTGTCTCCCAACAGCCACTTTTATCAACTCAAATCACCATTTCAAGTATTGTCCTGGGTATTTGAAATCCCCATGCTTATACTTACTTACTCCTTCCTTCCACTATGCCCTCAAAATTTTCCAACCTGTTTTCCAATCTCTCTGTCTGTTGCCTGCCCGCTTGGGCCCGATCCTGCTTTTCTCGCTGAACCGTCCCTTCCATGGGCACCAGGCTTGTTCCACTACCAGTTTAGCTAGGAGGGTGGGCTTCTCAACTAGCCCCCACCCTTCCTGGTCTCTTCCCTTAAACATTCTACTCACAAGACTACCCGAGTCCTCCCTCGTGAGGCTTGCCACCTGGGCAAGAAACGCATGGCCCATTGCTGTTTAACTATTCAATTTCCTCTTGTGGCAAACACACTGCTGTTATGGCGTATGCTGAGCACAAATGGTTACATTTTGACAAGTCCCTGAAGGACCGGTACTTGCTTAGCCAGGGCTTCCTTTTCTACCTGGAAGTCCTGTCTCAAGGCCTGCTACTTGCCCTGGGCGTAGGTTTGAGTTGCTGCCTGGTTCATGATCTATGCTCCTAATTGTTCAATTCTAGTTATCAAGTACACATCGCTTCCCTTTTTTCCAACTTCTGTATTGCCCAGTAGATCCACCTGCCACCCTTCCCAGTCAACCAGGGTGAAGAGAGGAATGCTAAACCCTTCTTCAGTTCTCAGACTTACTGCAGCTGAGAGTGGGCACTCCTTTAATCATGCAATCCTCAGCATATAAAATCAACAATACCAAGCAAAGTAAACATAAGAATAACAAGGGTAAAACAAATAGATGGAGAGCCCTGCAGAATTTACACCCCTTCTCAATTGCTCACCAAACTGTGACAAATTTCTGTTACCAATCTATCCCTCGTGTCAGGTGATCAGGCTGACACTGCAGGACGTTGGGGAAGATAAAGAAAACACACCATATGACTAAATTTAAAGGTTCATTAGTAAAATAATAAAACAACAATGGAGAGTGTTGGGAATGCTCCCACATCACTCAGGAAGAACATTAATGCCTCAAGCCTTAAGCCATTTTCATACTCACACATGTCCAGACTGGCCACGTCTGTGTATAACGTTCAGAGAAGGGAGAGAGGTGGACGGGAGATTATCCTATATACAGCTTGTCCAGAATTTCCGACATGCTTCTGCTCTTGGGAGGGCTGTTCTTTTACACCCTGGAATCTCCTGCGGCGTCTCTTTCAGAGATTCCAGTCCAGGTCGACTGCCTGTGACTTCTTCGGTGTCACCAAGCCTCACCAGCTCTGGGGTCACAAAGGCACTCTGTTGGATCTCACTGGACAGTTAAGCTTTGCAAATGTAATCTCAGTTCTGCAACTTGTATTGCCTTTGGTTTGCCTCTGTCTATATTTTTTTTTTCCACAGCCAACTGGGGCCGAAAGCAGGTTTTCTTTGTACTTAGCATAGCCTGCGTTGATTCTTGACCTTGAACGCAGAGCAACTTTCTCTTTATCTCTGGGCCAAGCTGAATTTCAAATTAACCCATTCCTTTCCTCAATAGACAAATTGCTTACACTGTCAGAGGCTTTTTGGTGATTAAAAGCTCCTCTTAGATGTATGATCTTGTCTATATTGAAGGTACCTTCTAGTAGGCATTGTTTAGATGGATTTTCAAGCGTGTAAAGATTCCAATTGTCTAAATACCTGCAGGTTGTTGGACCATAATGTACGTACATGTAATATGCTGGGGTACCCTTAGGGGGTGAGCTGGAATGCTTAGACTGTCCTCTACCCATTTTCCAATCACACATACACAGGGGGGATGCCCTGTCCGTGCTAGTGGCACATAAACTAAGGGTCTCTCCCTACAGGGTACTCACACAGGAGAGGCTAACAAGGACGGCCACGAGCCTCCTACACCTCCCTTCAGCAAAGAGCGTCCGCTAGTCTCAGGGACACGGCGCCGCTTACTCTGATTGCATCCAGTGAAATGATCAGACTGTCAGTAGTCCACACGGAAAGGAAAGGGGGAGGGAAGATGGATTCACACACTCCTAGACCCAGGTAGCTTCCTCACCGGATGATGTCAGGCCGAGTCAGCCCACCGTGGCTCGGATCTTCTAAAGATCCACTAGCTACCGGGCTTGCGTTAGAGTAGTCCTGGTCACAAGCTTTTGCTTCACAGGGTACTCTGGGCATCTTCCGGTAACAGTCACTCACACTGCTGTACACACACACACACACCAAGGCCTTTATTTCCAAATACCACGATGTATCTGTACCTTATGTCCGGACCCAATACCATGAAGCAGTATGACAACCCCTCTTGAGGTAGTAAAAACCCCTCAGCACCGGTGCATACCTAATGCGTTTCACTATGCATTACCTAATGCATTTACCTATGCATTACCTTGTTGGCCAGCCCAGCAGTTTCCCAGTACTGCTATAAACTAACCTTACTGGGGCCTTTCCCCAATACCAGTTTGCGTCTGATCTTGCTGCACAGTCAATAAGTTCAGATGACGTGAGCCCAACAGAGACAGAATGCCCCATGGACAGTGCTCTGACGACACCCCAATAGAGATTTCAAAAGGTCTCATACCTCTCTTGTGGCTCCATGGAGTTCGAAGGGGAACGATCTGTAGCAGCTGCCTGTGTCTCAGTAAGCGTTACCATCCCGGACGAGCCCCCAAATTGTATTAATCAATTCTTTCTCTTCTTCCACACATTGAACATATTCATAATGGATATGGAAAAAGGGTAAATAGTAAGGTGGCAAAGTTTGCAGATGAGGTGACTGTTTCTCTTCAGCTCCTACCTGTTCTTCCTAGACTTCTATTTTCTCTTATTTACTAGGATATGGAGAATCCCCATTAATTGTTTCCTAAGGGATGTCTCTGTCCAAACCATGTGCTCTTCCATATCTTCAGCTTCCCCCCAACCCTTAGTTTAAAAAATCCTCTACAACCTTTTTAATTTTACATGCCAGCAGTCTGGTTCCATTTTGGTACAGGTTCCTTCTCTCCCAAAGGGGTCCCCGGTTCTTAATAAACCTAACCCTCGCCTCCCTACAGCATCATTTCATTCATGCATTGGGATCCTAGTTCTCTCTGAGTTCAGTCAGGCCCCTTGTCAAGGATCCTAAAGCATATGGGGTTCAAATGCTAATAGACTAGAGTCTCATCAGTGAGATCTCGGCCTCTCCTAGCAGACCATTAGGGTCATCCCTGCATCCGGCTTTGATCTCCACTCAAAGCATTAGGCCTGACTATTGGGATGCAGCACTTGACACACTATATTAACAGCTTGCAATTTCTTCTTTAAAAGCTGACCAACATTTGGAGACTCTCTAGACTCCCAGACTGCTTTTGATCCACTTTCTGCTCCTGTACTTGCCTTGTCCGAGCCCCATTTCAGTATGCTCCAGCCTTGTCTTTGCTGTACTCTGACCTGGCTCCAGCCCTTTTACTGACCCACTGCAGCTCTACCTCTGCCCCTGGGCTCTCGAACTCTGGCCTCTCAGTTTCAACCGTTGGCCCATACTTAGACTCCAGAAACGGTACTGATTATGACTTGTATACAGACTCTGTTCTCAGTTCTGATCCTGGTCTGTCCCTGGACCCTGGTTCTAGCACTGACCCTGGCCCAGCCCTGACCCTACATCTAGCTTTGACCTCCACTCCAACCACTAGGCATGACTATCAGCAGGCAGCACCTGACACTGTTACCAGCTTGCAATTTCTTCTTTAAAGACTGGCCAACAATTGAAGAACATAGCAGTTTTCAAGGTACCAGTCCTATGGAGGAGATACGGCAATCTATGCCAGAAACACGGTTTTGCTAATGGTCACCTTTCTGTATATTGCTGAGTGGAGGGATTTGATCAGCTATTAAGGAGGACTGAACAGATTTGCACTGCCATTGAAGCTCAAGAACTAGCTGGAGTTTCTGCTATACCAGAAATTTGCTGAAATATGCTGACAAGACTGGGAAGCAATTCAATTGGACATTGGCAATATCATCAGCTAGCATACAGAACGTCCATGAAAAGTGAGATGCGACCATGAGGACTGCACATTCCCCCCACCATTACCAGAAAATCCTCCCTCTGTGCCTTCCTAACAATGATGAAATGGACAGGGAAAGAAAGACACACCACAAACTAGGGAAATGTGATCTAGATGAAAGTACTATAAGGTGGATTCACAACTGGTTGAAAAAGCATACTCAAAGAATAGTTAGGCATGGTTTGCTGTCAAATGGAAAGGCATATCTGGAGGGGGAGGGTGGTACCAAGCACTTTTGGAGGAGGAGGACAGGACTAGAATTCAAAACAACCTTGAGAAATTAGAGAGTTGGTCTGAATTCAATAAGATAAAAATCCAGTAAAGACAAGTGCAAAGTACTTTACTTAGGAAGGAAAAATCAAATGCACAACTACAAAATGGGGAATAACTGGCTACATGGTAATACAGCTGAAAAGGATCTGGGGTTATAGTGGACCACAGATTTAATATATGTCAATAATGTGATGCAGTTGTGAAAAAGGCCAATATCATTCTGAGATGTATTAAAAGACGTGTCAGATGTAAGACACAGGAGGTAACTGTCCAGCCCTATTTGACTGGACAGGCCCCAGCTAAAGTACTGTGTGCAGTTCTGGGTGCCACACTTTAGGAAAGATGTGGACAAATTGGAGAGAGTCAAAGGAGAGTAACAAAAAAGATTTAGAAAATCTGACCTATGAGGAAAGGTTAAAAAAATGGACATGGTTGGTCTTCAGACAAGAAGACCAAGGAGTGACCTGATAAATCATCAAATATGTGAAGGGCTGTTATAAAGAAGAAAATGATCAATTGTTCTACATTTCCACTGAAGATAGGTCAAGAAATAAGGGGCTTAACCTGCAGCAGAGGAGACTTCATATAGATATTAGATAAAACTTTCTAACTGTAGGGATAGTTAAGCTCTTGAATAGGCTTTCAAGGGAGATTGTGGAATCCACCATTGAAAGTTTTTAAAAACACTGGTAAGGGATGGTCTAGGTTTATGGTGCTGTGGCAGCACATGGAGCTGGACTTGATGATTTCTTAAGGTCCCTTCCAGTCTTACATTTAAATGATTCTGTAACTTTATTTGATTCCCTGAAGTTTCAGATAAGCACCACAAGCCCCTCGCTGCTCCACTATAACGGGACACTGCACTGTGTTTATGCAACTGCCAGACCAGATCTTCTCTCACCTCAGTTTCCCTGAGCTTATGCAGCAAGGCTTGGTGCAGAGAGAGGACAGACACCAGGGCCAGTGATGGTAAACATTTTATAATCTTCCAAGGGAGAAAGAAATGCTGTGACTAACTTTTTCTCAGGCACCCAAAGCATTCCCTTTCTCTTTTCATACTTCCTCTTCCCCCGCACCTGAACTCCACTTCTCCCGTTGTGCGTACCTCCTGCTTGTATGGGGATGGTAAGATAGGGAGTGGTGGGAGAAGCACTGAAACTGTAGTCTGCCAAAGGATAAAAGACAGCTGTTTCTGACTTTCTAAAATAGCCCTGTCCCTTTCCCTGGTCCACGCAGCTGTGGGACCATTGCTATGTGCATGCTGGATGAGAAATGAACAGACACAGAAGCACAATGATTTTTCCTTAATAGTCTGTTTTGTCTTTTTTTCCAGATAAAGCTTTGACAAATGCATAATAGTGGCTCATTGGAAATCTATAAAATCATTGATTTATAACTGTGTCTTGAAAGAGGACCACTGGAGGGTTGAAGTGGAAGAGGGGCTAGGCTTAAAATCAGGCATGTAGCGCCAGAGCAAAAAGGGATATTGCTAGGGAGGAAGGGAGCTCCACTGTAATTTACTAGCCTCAGGTTCTGGTTTCTGCCACAGCTCAGGAGGCTCCCTCAACCAGCTCCTCTGAGAAGAAGTGCAAAATCATATGTTCCTTGACCTCTGGGTTTTCCAGGACCTCCTCTATGGTCCCTGCTGCTTTCTTGTCATGGCCCTCGTTGCATCCCACTGGACAATGAGGCCAGCAGGACTGAAGAGAGGGGTCATAGTTTGTCATAGAAGGAGCATGTATGATGAGTCCTCGCAGAGTGACCACTGGAATCTTTTGATCTCCTGTACAGGAACCTCATGTGTTTTTATGTGTTACTGGCAGTGGGCTGGAGTCTGGTGAATGTTTGCCTGCTCTAACCTCAGTGAAATTTACTGGCACAGGTGAATATTCTTGCCACTGTGGGAGAAGCCATGGAGGATGGTGTACTTTGATTATCCCTACATGTAGTCAGCAGGCCAGGCAGCTGCTCTTGAAGCAGGATCCATGTTCCCTGTACTGATTAAAAGTGTGCAGCAGAAATCTGTTCTGATGTGGTTAGTGCAGCTCACTACTACTGGTTAAAATATGGGAACAGGGGCCTTTATACATTTGGTTAGGAAGAACAGGGTTCAGTGCATTGTGGGAATTGTGGGTGGATGACTATTAAAACTTGAGACCTGGCACACATCTTTTACCCTGTCCACACTGCACACTGGCGCAGGTATGTGGCTGTGCTGCAGCCTAAGGCATGTACTTACCCATGCCCCTCAGACATGCTAGTTTACTCACCCTTGATTCACCTTCAGATATGTGCTTCTGAGGTTTAGATGTGGACAATGGGGTGGGGATGGGCGAGAGATTATGGCACAACTATGCACATGGACAAACATCCGGTTGTGTGAGTAGATATTCACTTAGGGTAGGGAAGATTAGAATTGTGGTCCTGGTGAGCTATCAACAGGGCTGGCTACAGGCACCACCGCAGCAAGCTGGTGCTTGGAGCGGCCCATGGAAGGGGATGTCATGTCCGGGTCATCGGCAGCAATTTGGCGGCGTGTACCACTGTCCCTCTTGGAGGGAAGGACGGGCTGCCGAATTGCTGCCAAAGAAAGAAATTTTTTTTTTCCTCTTGGGGTGGCAAAAGAGCTGACACTGGCCCTGGCTATCAACTAGTTCCATTGTGAGTTTTCATATGGAAAAGAATTTGACTCTCAAGCAAATCTAGCCCTCACCCAGGAGCCAGCTACAATGCTCTGCTTGATAGTGTTCGTGTGGGCATTAGTTGCTTGAAAGAAGGTGGGGAGAACCAGCATGGGATGGGCTCTGGCCCTGCCTTTGAAAATGCATGCTGCATCCTCTCCAAGAGTGGCACAAATGCTTCTCTGATGTGCACTGCTGAGCAAGCTAAAATTCCTCCTGGAGACTCCAGTAGCAACACAGCCCTTTAACACACATTTAGTGCATCTCTTCGTGGAAAAGGTGGAACATAGCTTTAGCTGCAGCAAGGAGGTTGTTTGGAAGTGAATCAACCAATAAATACAGAATGTAAGAGTCATAACTTCAGACTTTTATATATATATAATTTATCCCATTTTGTTCTCTGTCTCACAGTCTGCAACATGAAATGTTTATGCCATTTTAATAATGACCTGATACCTGAGGAAGATGTGCAAGATCCTTTCTGAGCTCTTTGCGTGTGAGCTGTTTGAGCTGGTATGATCATTTTGCCACATTATTGGTGTGTATAAAGTACTTTAAGATGTAGTTGAACTGTTAGTTGCTGTTTACATATTACTATTGCTAATGCTCTCACATTATTTTTACTTTTACTACATATTTGAGCACCTAGCTCTGACTCATTGTTATTGAAAACATTTTCGATATCAGGGACAAATGAATTACTCAATTAAACATGAATCTTCTAAGGTTTTTGAGGCACAGGAAATGACAGTTCCTGTTTACATCTCCTCTGATACTGCTGAAGCAGCTAGTGAGGTAATTGGAAAGAAAATAGTGATTTATAATGAGTTTCTTTTCCAAAGCATCTCTGTGATTTTATTGATGATGATAATAGCAGATATTAGAACTGAAACATAAAGTCAAAGGTTCAGGAGGTTTAGTTTCCTTAGGGCGAAGATCCATCATGCTGACACTAGCATTAATGATCCTTGTAATGACACCACATAAATACAGCACCTTTGCAGGATGAAGCAACTGGCATTGGTGCATGTAACATGAAAATGTAGTAAAAAGAGGGTCAGAATACCATGAAAGGAAATCTAAAAACTGGAATTCCCCCTAAAGATAGTGCTGGTAATTACTAGTTGGATGGATGACCCTGACTGAACACTTCACTGTTTTGTGATGAACAACATTTATTCTGAAGAGTTTTGTCCTTCATCACATGTAGTTGACCTTATACACTGCAACAGTTTAAAATATTCTGCACATTCATTCTTTGTCTTTATTGTTGCTCCAATTTCTCTTTGTATCCATGTATGTTTGTGTGTGTTCACCCCCACATGATGTATAGTCTAGTATTTTTATTTCCTCCTACTAATATATGCAGGCACCTATTTCCGATACAAAGATGTAGGAGGGTATGGTTTCAGAGAGACAGAGAGGGTGTGGGAAATGAGAATAGAAACAGTTTCTTCGCTGTTAGGGCTATCTGTTGCTAGCTCTAAGGAGAATGGGGCTATACAAGGGCTTTAGCTGCACAAAGCTTGATGATTTGTAGAAAACATGGTCTCACATCACTCTTTCTGACACCACTTGTCATCAGATGCTCCTGGTGTGGTGTTGATATCAATTGGCTCTGTGTGTGTGTTCCCTCTGTGTGCTGTCCCAGCTCTGCGCAGATAGCTGACCCAGCAGATCCCAAGAGAACCCCCAATGACCACAGACTCTAGTAAGGTAAGAAGGCACCTGGACCAGGTTTATTGTCGAAGAGAAACACAGTCTCCAGCTCCCCGGCATAGAAGTCCAAGGTGCTGCTAAGGTGCTACTAGCTAGGACTTATGTGCTCCCTGACAAAGGGCCAGCTCTAGGTTTTTTGCTGCCCTAAGCAAAGAAATTTTTGGCTGCCCCCCACCCCAGCCCTGGGCTCTCACCTCCACCCCCCACCAGTGCCCTCTCCCCCACACACCGTGCCACCTCAGCCCTGGGCTCTCTCTTCTCTCCCCACCCACACCCTCTGCTGCCCTAGCTCTGGGCTTTCCTCCCCACCCCATCCACACCTCCTGCCATCCCAGCCCTGGGCTTCCCCCAATCAGTGCTGACTCTACCTGCTCCCCCCTCGCCTCCAGCCGGTCCGGTGCTGGCAGGGTCGGGGTAAGCAGTGGGGCTCCCGGGCCGCACCTCAGCCCAGGGTCCCTTCAGCCAGGGCTCCTGTCTCCAGGACTGGCCAGGACCCGGAAGGGCAGAGCTGGGGGACCTCCCTGGCAGGGGGCTGAGGAACAAAGGCAGGGTAGCCCCAGAAGGAGCAGAGCCCTAGAGAGTGGGACGAAGGCCTCGCATGGCAGTGCCCCGCCCTCTATGGCCCTGCTGCTGCTTCTGGCCACCCTGCCACAGTCTCTGGGCAGCTCGGACCGCTTTGCTAAGCCCTGGCTGCAACTCCAGGGGGCGGCTGCCCTGTGGCACCTGCAGGCGACTCTATGTGCCCTGGAGGGTGTCCCCCAGCCTGAGTGTCCACTGTTTGGAGCATGCCGGGTCCAGCCACAAGGTGCTGCTTCCCCATGGTGTGAACCGCAGTGTCCCCAGGGCACCCCCTGAACACAACGCGTTGCTACTGCCTGGGCCGGCTCTAGGTTTTTGTCGCCCAAAGCCAAAAAAAAAAAAAGGATGTCCAGAATTCCACCCCTGAAAATGTGCCACCCCGAGCACGTGCTTGGTTTGCTGGTGCCTAGAGCCGACCCTGTCCCTGACAATGGATCAGCTCAGTCAGTGGCGGGAATTTCCATTACCCCATAGGCCAGACAAAGACACCACCCCAGGGATGCATTCTTATACACAGGTACAAACAAGTTACACATCACTCCTGACCTACTGAGGTGCAACCCTTCTACGTAGCAAGGTACAACCCCTCTATGCAGTAAGGTGCTGCCTCTCACCTTGTACATGTTGGTTCAAACAAAACAACTCTATCCATTATATTACCCTTTTGGCCCTGTCACTGGGATGGGTCAGACTGTTCCTTGTTATCCATGTGGAATCTACAAGTATGTGCATGTTCTGATATCTGGTGTGCAGTACCTTTTAGGTATGTATCTTTTTGCAGCATCATCCCTTTCCTTGCCAGCTTCTGTGAGCAGGGCCTGCCTCTGGCCCCCAGCTTAACTTTACTTTATGTTAGCAAAGTGTTCACCATTACTTTAATTCAGGCCTTAGGCCTCATACCAGGCCTCTGATACCAAGGTTTATATCTCTGGGCCTCCTCTTAGTACACGACTGATGATACAACATTAATATTACAAGCATAGAACATATTTATTAATGAAACAAACAGATAGCAAATAAAGATGAAACTGATAAAAGCAATGGCTATATTGGATGGCTCTCATTCTTGGATTTTTATTAGAATGATATAATAGAAAATAGCAGTAGACCAAATATATTCCTTTTATTCTTAAGCTGGTTCTTGAGAGGACAGAGTTAGGTCTAACTGACTAGAGAGCCAAATTCACAGCTGGTATAAAGTGGCACAGCTTTTATGAAGCCAATGAAAGTTACTCTGACATATGCCAGCTGAATATGTGGACCATGATATAGAGTATCTTGATATCAAATTGACACTGTTTTGTGAAGGAAAATGTAAGGCTGCTGGACTCTATTTTCTTTTTATTTATAAACTTATCTATACACACTTCATCACTATAGTGTGTAAATATGCTGTTTTATTACATTGGTGGACATATGAATCATACTTGCATTTGCTACCCATTTCTCCTTTTTTCTCTTTCGTCTTGAAGATCCTTGTAAGTTTTTGAAAATGAAGGTAAAGAATTTTAGATACCGTTCTTTCTAATCAGCAAGCACATGAAGCACACTTTTCATTGTTACCCCCCACCCCAATAATATGCTTTCACTTTATTCTTCTCTAGAAAGTGGAAAGGAGAGCATATTAAACAGCATGTATAAGTAGTCTGGAATTATGATAGTTACTTTTCTATTCTTTTAGTGTGGTTAAAAAGAATCCAGATAGAGAAAATATCCAGACTGAATTTCTCCCTTCTTGTACTCAGCAACAGATTCTTTATAATTTAATGATCCATTGCTCTCAAAGATAGATTTTAGAGTTTTCTACTTGTCAAGAACACGTGACTGATGTATACATTCATCTGGTGCTGTAAATTCATTTCAGGCTTGACCTAAGACCTCCTTCTCATTGTGGTCAGAAGAAGGTTAATATTGAGAGTGCTTAAAGAGTACCCCATTTGAGAGATGTTTGTGTAAACTATGAGTTATATTGGGACTTCTACCCTTTTGTATGCCCATGGCAGAATGCAGTTAACAAATGTGACAACCCATTTGTTCTAAGATTGACAGTACGGGGTACATTTTTAAGAGCTGAGTGCCAGGAAGTAGGTACAGTTCACATTATTGTTCACAAGAACTTGAATCTCATTCCCTGTACACAGTATGCTAAATGTATCCCTATGCCATATAACTTGCTTCTTTTGCTGCTATATTGTAAAAAATGTTCAAAAATACCACCCTTGGTGGGTGGCGGGTTGGCAAAAAGCACTCAGGAAGTTACATTCATATAATGCTATGTGGGGGAACTGAGGAAAAGAAACATGTCAAGCTTTAGTGACCTATATAACATCATTAGAAACAGATTCATAAGGAAGACAACTGTCATAAATCTATGGCATAACAAATATTAAATTAATAACATTGATAATTATACTAGTAGTTATGTGTATGAAATAAGTCTCTTTCAGAAATATAAATTGATGCATTATATGCTCCCAAAGACAGACACACCTTAAGAATTATGATATGCTGTGGTCATATACACCTGTTTTATGCACGTGTGCATGCACACACACACACTGTTAAAAGAGTATTAAAGTTGTGAAGTCAAGAATTAAAAACTTAAGATATACCAGAATTAAGTCCACTGTAATGGCACATACTCTTCTGCCCATTTCTGCACACTTGATCCCTTTTGTCTCATGCTCCCTGACTTATCCCTGCCCCAGTTCTTCTCTCTTCCACACCCCTGGCTCCTCAGCCCAGTCTTGTTCTCCTTATCTAGCCAGTCCCAGTTTCCACTCCTCAGCCTTCTCAGCCCAGTCTTCTGGCCCAGCCAGTCCCAGACCTCTTCTGCCATGGCTCCCAATCCCAGTTTTCTTCTCTTCACCCACTCAGTCTCCAGTCTCAGCCGTGCCCCCCGCCAAGCTCCTTCTCCCAATGCCATTTCCCTTACTGGCTCTTGTCTCCTCTGCATTCCTCATCCATGCTTCCTGTGCCCCATAGGGGGAAAATTGAGAGCAGAGAAGAGACAGACTCCCTGCTCTCAGTACCAGCACCTAGACCCAGACCCAGTATGGTCCACCACAGCAGCCCAGACATACAATTTCAGGGAAAGTACTGCTCAATCCCTGCATCCTGGGCTGGAGCATGCTCAGTTTGGATGGAATCTCTTTGGGGAATTTCACTGCGAAGCTCTAACAAGTCTCCACGGAACATGTATGAACTGAAATTTTTCAAGGGCTTATAACCTGGCCAACTTTGGGTGGATTTTCTCAAGAATGGCCAAAGACTTTAATCGTTCTAGTCCCTGTCCCAAATCATGGGGTCACCAGAGATCCTAAAAGAAAAGGTCAGTTTTTAAACATGGGAAAAAGAACATATTGTTCCTTAGCTTCATTCTCAGAAATGACTAAAATGTTTTGTCTGAAAATTCTAAAATAATTCAGCCTCAGACAGACACTCAGCAAGGAAAATTTCAGTCCAAATGGTTAAAATTTAGCAACTTATAAGCAACTGAAAATAGATCTTTTCAGGCAACCATAATGATCAGCATAGTTACCAGCCCTGTTTAAAATTTCCACCTAAATTATCTTCTGTTTAGAAGTTTTGTTTGAATTCTGATGAATTTTGCTTGAGTGCCACATGCCAAGTATGCCATATCTTGCAAAATCTGCCCTCATTTTCCTGATCACAGTTCTTACCTGATAAGTGTCATCAAGATAGTCCACCTCTCAGAAATTAGAGTAGTAATTTACTGTGGCTATGTAATTCCTGTCATAAAAAGTGAACAGATCTGTTCCAATCTGTTTCCAGGGTCAGATTGGGATTTCAAAATGCTGTAGAGTCTCCTGTTGATTACTATACTGTTTGCACATGTCACACTGTTCTATGGTTGCTTTCAATTTGGCATTCATACCTGACTGGGAGAGGCACTTCTTGGTCCATCTCAGCCATGCTTCTATCCCTAGTTGTGAAGCGTGTATCTTTCTCATGTCAGCTCTTAAGTCTTCTAAGATTACAGCTTTGTGCTAGGGTGCATGGGATGCAATAATGCTGCTTCTTTGCAGGCTTTCCAGTTCCTTTTACAGTGGCTTCACTGGGGCTAATGGACATTTCAGTGGTCTCTCAGGTTGCATGTGGAGGTCTGTTTCTAACTTCAACTTGCCCTCTGATGTCTTCATGTCCTTGAATAATGTCCTTGTATTCTGTTAGAATGCTAGAAAGGGCTCCTCCCTCACATTAAGGATACTTTAGGGTTTTACTGCAATTAAACCCATGTAGTACAGCACCCTGCTGCCCAGAAAGGCTGGTACTAAACCACTATGAACTCTTGATAGTCTCTTGTTTCGTGGATTTCTTATTGAGAACCTGTATTTACTGCCTGGCCTTAGAATAGTTTTATTTTACATCACCAACACTTGGTCACATTTTTCCAGCCTAGTGTTGCTGCTTATCTGTGTTGCTGGGATTTCATTGCAAGTGGCGCCACGATTCAGCTGGAATTGGATGGGTAGCTGATCTAATAGCATAGCCGAAAATATGGCAGTTGACTGGCTGGTGGCTGCCTTCTGCAGTGCACGTATATTGAGAGTCTTTGGATCTGCTAAATTCATACTGTAGATTACCTCCTCTTTATTAGAAGTCTCTAATTCCTCAGTCACTGCATGTACTGCTTCTTTTTTTCCTTCCTGGAGTAGATGAAGCATTGAGACATAAAGTTGTTCTGTTTTCTGCACCCCTTGTACCATTGCTGAAAGGCTGGATGTTTTTCTTTCTCCCCTTTGTGTTGCTTTACATAGTAGATATACTGGACCATGAAGCCGTGAATTTTCGGTCTGTCTGTCCCTGTTCTGCTTTCTGGGTTCGTTCAGCTTGAACCAGTACTCTTATTCCACCCTAGCATCTGACATTGTTTTGATCCTTTCTTTGAACAGTTCAGCTGCCCTTGCTATTTGGATGCATTTTTCTAGGGTTAGATCTGTTGCTCTCTAAAATCTCTTCCATAAACTGGAATCATGTGTGCCACAAATGCTTCTGCTTTTAATTGGAGAATATTTAGTCTCTCCAAAGTTATATGTGAATGCTAGCATTCTCAATTCTGTAATGTAAACATCTACTCCCTATTCTGTTTCTTGGTTTCTGGTTAAAAAATGTTTCTCTCTATAATAACATTGTGTCTGGAATTAACATACTCAGGAAACATCTTTATTGTCTGTTCCAGTATTTTGGGAATTATTCCTGGCAACAGTGTTCTCTCACTTCTTGTTCCTTTTTCACAATCAGAGTAAAAACCCAAAAAAACAAAAAACTTTATCTTCATTTTCTCATCTTTATTCCCCTGATAAGCTCTGTATATAGACTCAAGTTTTGCTTCCATACTTGTACATTTTTTTGGTCTGGAAATCCAGCATTTCTGGTGGAGTGAGTCCTTCTCTGTTGCCTATTTGCTCTGTGTCTAGGTACTGGTTTGTTTGTCTGTTAATCATGCTCTCTTCATACCTGTTGGTCTTACTGGACTGACTGCTGTTGCCATATTTCATATACATGAGATAATGCAATGCTTGCAAAACTAAAAGGTTTCTTTATTACAGAGATGCTGCAGCTAGCCATGTGCACAGAAGGCTGACTGGTGCTCTTTCCAAACTCTACCCTTATGTAACCTGTGCTTCTTCCTCCAAGTTCTATGCAGGTTGCTACAAATCCAAAGTTCATTTTGCCCAGATAGCTGTCTCCACTGAAGACAAGAAAACCATTGAGCAGCATCAACCAGATATGCAGAGAATGTGCTAAATGATGTTACAGGAGCGTTGGCTTTTTCAGTGTTCCTATGCTGCTTATAGGAGGATATACCCACTGTTTGGGTTGGCACAGAAAGACTTGAAGAAAAATGAGCAGTTAAAAATTACTATTTTTCATATGACAAGGTCATTCAACATGCTTGTGTGTGGGATCACTGTATCAATGGGTTTAATGAGAGCTGCAGTGGAGCCTCTAATTTGAAGATGCAGGGTACGATTTTCAAAAGTGCTCAGTGCTGCCCTAACTCTGATACCTTCAGAATTAATGGGAGTTATATCATTGGTTTCAATGGGAGCAAAGTTGGGCCAATGCCAATTGTTTTGGAAAATCCCACCACAAATAATAGACTGGCTAAGTAATTTAATTAACACTACCAACAATCATATTAGTAGCAGGCATTTACCTTCACCTCCAAATATTGTGTCAGCATTTGCAGATGGATTAATCCAGGCCACTAATTCTTTAGCTAAACTGCCATATTGAAGACCTAATCCAAACTCTGCTGAAGCTTGTGGAAAGACTCCCGTTGACATCTGTGGGGTTTGGATCATGAAATGCATTTGAAGAAAATGCCTGCATTATTACCTAGTACGCCTCGGTACCAAATGCCTCTCTTCCCTTGTGTTTGAGTGATACACACTGAGTTTGGATAGGGTTTTCATGAAAGAAGAACAGAAGATAAGATGGAAAAAATAGAAACATTTTAAAATATTTTTAAAATACTTTAATCTTGGAAATCATGTCTGTGCCAGTAGCCAGGGACTGCAGCAGACCTAGTCTCCAGGTAGTTTCCTCAGCTGACCAGCAGCAGGCTGACTGCGTGGCCATGCCACCTGATTGCATGGAGGGACCAGTATGCTGGCTCTTAAGCCAGTCGCAGAAGCAGCTCACTGGTTGTTCAATGCTCATGCTCACCACTGTGCTTGCTGCAGTTCCTGATGCTCCTGCTTTGCCTTGCCAGTTGCCTTGTTCCTGATGCTCCTGCTTTGCACCCAGTGTTGCTTCTGTCCTGACAGTGCCTTCAATCCCTTCTTGCTTATGACTTCTGGCTTGACCCTTGACTTCTGACTCTGGCTCAACCCTCGACACTGATATCTAGCTCCTGACATCCAGCTTTACCCTTGGCTCCAGCTTCCAACTACTAACTGCAGCTCGGACCCTATTCCTTAAGGCCTCATTTCTGCTCCAACCACGAGGCATGACGTGTGCTCCAACAAAAGTATTATAACAAAATTTCTGGCTTTTGTTTAAATATTTATTTATAAATCTTGCTGAGAGTATTGACCATTTTCTTCAATCATTCTTCTGTCAAGTGTGACGTTGTACTCCATATGTTTTATGGAAATATGTCTATAAATATTATGTGAATATGATGTAACTGGAATATGCTTCATGGAAAAGTCTCTTGAAAGGTATCATTAGAAAGCTTATAATCTACTGAGTGTGTTCATCCTATTTTTATGAACATATCATTCTTGTATCTAAAACTAGAAATATAAAATATTACTCTAAGGTCCTATTGTAATTATGAAAAGTGTGGGCCACTCTTGATGGCTCCCGTTAACTAGGATAATTGGTTGTAAATGGCTCTTTACTTGTAAGCCTTCCTGTGTTCCTGTAAATCAGGCTGGAAAGAATGGAGGCTTGGGATCTCACAGGACATTGTGACCATGTCACTTGGTACTGGAATCTATCTTAAACCTGGTACTTTTCCATTTAGAAAGAGGAGTGGGGACCCAGAGAGACAAAAGATTCCCGCCTTGTGCGGAAGATATAAAAGGGGATGGAACAGAACAAAGGGGGCTACAGTCATAAGAAAACCTCTAGTTACCACCTGAGCTGGAACTAACAAGAATTGTACCAGGGAAAGGATTGGGCCCAGACTAAGGAGGAGTCTAGTATGTAAAAGAAGCTTATTGGAACATCTCTGAGGGTGAGAGTCACCTGTATGCAGTTTCTTAAATGTATTAAGCTTAGACTTGCATGTTTTGTTTTATTTTGCTTGGTAACTTACTTTGTTCTGGCTGTTATTACTTGAAACCACTTAAATTCTACTTTTTATACTTAATAAAATTACTTTTGTTTATTAATTAACCCAGACTAAGTGATTAATACCTGGGGGAGTAAACAGCTGTGCATATCTCTCTGTTAGTCCTATAGAGGAGAGACAATTTATGAGTTTACCTTGTGTAAGCTTTATACAGAGTAAAATGGATTTATTTCAGTTTTGGATCCCATTGGGAACTGGGTGGCTGGGTGCTGGAGATAAGTGACTTGCTGAGCAGTTTTTGCTTAAAGTCTGCAGCTTTTGGGGCATGGACCAGACCTGGCTCTGTGTTGCAGCAGATGAGCATGTCTGGCTCAACAAGGCAGGGTTCTGGAGTTCCAAGCCAGCAGGGAAAAGGGGCTTAGAGGTGATTTCAGCACATCAGGTGACAGACCTAAGGGGGTCTCTGTGACCGAACCTGTCACATCAAATTCTTTGTCTTCTATGAATGTTAGAAAATAAGCCTGGGGATTATAATAAGAGAACTTCGATATTCTATCACATGTATGTTTTTTTATTAGATGATTTATATTTAATTCAGTCACTGATATACTGTTGGAAGAAATTTAAAAGAACCCAAACATTTATGTTTGAGAGTCAGTATTCTATTCTTATTCTAATTTATTTTAATTAGAGTCAAGAGTCACCAAAAGGTATGCAGACAAAGAAATAAAAGCTTCAATGAATAATGTAGGATTTTCTGCAGGACTCTTACTTTATCCTTTGTTTTCTGAAATGCTGCTCCTTTGTATGCTATTGAAGTCATGTCATAGTAGGTTATGTTGTTAGATCATTCCAATTGCTTTGTTTAGTGTGTTAGTCTATGGTTTCAGTAGGGGGAAAAAAATCTGAGAATATTAAATTAGATTTCATGAATGTGCTTTGATTTCATTTGACATGTTTCTATTTATTTTCTGTGGACAGTCTACTGAACAGATTTAGTGAAAATAAGAATGGCCATACTGGGCTGGACCAATGGTCCATCTACCCCAGTATCCTGTCTTCCTGCAGTGGTTGGCCCCAGATGCTTCAGAGGGAATGAGCAGAACAGGGCAAATATTGAATGATTCCTCTCCTATTGTACAGTCCCAGCTTCCAGCAGTCATATGCTTCACTATTGTGAATGGAGCCCTCCAGATCACCCAGAAATGCTCTTTAGAGGATCAGTGGTTCATATACCTATATTTGAGACTTTCCAATCAACATTATTTTATTCTGAAATCTTTTCTGTCACACTCCTGAGATTTTAACAGAAATGTTAGAACAAGGAACAGAAATAGGTTAAGGGCATTTGAGATGAGAACATAACTTGGTTAGAACTCATTTTGATAGTGGGTTTTTTGTTTGTTTGTTTGTTTTCTGGTTTTTTTGTCATCTCTGTAAGCAAAGATTTAAACAGTCATGGACAATTGATAAGACAGTAGTGAATGACTGAAATGAAATTCCATTTGATAAGTATCCACTTCCTTGTCAGATCCACAATAAAAGTTCATGTACTGTTCGTGTTAGTGGAGGAGGCTTTTAGTTCGTTTTACAAAAAGCGTGACACATAACCAGAGGAAAAAAATAAGAGGTCATGCTGAGCTTGATTCAGTCTTCAATTAAATGCATATTTTTTCAGTTCCTGCAAGCTTAATATAAGTTTGGGTATTTCAAAGTTCATACAATGTGAGGCAGAACATCTAAATCTGCTTTATGTGGCAATAAAATGAAACTCTGCATCATTTTACAAAAGTCATACCTCAGCTGATAGCCTTATTTTTTAAAAACCAATTTAATCTTATGCCATAAGCTAGATAAAATTGACTATTGGATAAGATTTTATTCCTCTCTGAAACTATACTCCAGTTTATTATATTAACATGACAGGGTAAATTAGACTTAGGTAATTACAATGTGATTATTTTATCCAAAGTTATTAAGTTTGTCTCTCTCTAGCCACATACTAAAGTTAGAGGTTAATAGCACTGTTCTATTTTATACAATGCCTGATTTCACTTAATGCAATGATGCATAGCTTTCATTAAAGCACAAATGTAGAAGAAAATGCAGAAAATTAGCATCTAAACGTGGGTGAAAATAACCCTCAAAATCAGAGAGTAGCAAAATACAATGGTAGTGATTATTCCTATCAAAAGTAGCTTCTTATAAAATGTAGCATAGGCTACTATGCACAGCTGTGTTTTGATCATTTAGTGGGTTTTCTTCACCACATATTTTTATACATAAAATATAATACTTAATTAGATTACAATATTTCTCAGGAGATTTACTCAAGTATTGCTTGTGATGCATTTCTATATATTTTAAAAAAATATTTAATAGGTTAAAAATTTTCCCATTTCAATCTACTCAGTTGTGGATTTTTTTTTATATTTTAATACCAGGGAATGACTTTGAAATTTGTTCCAAGTAATTGCACTGAAATAAAAGCACTGCATATTCAATGTATACCTTTTGCAGCTTTCAAGTCACAGAATTATGATTTTTGTCATATAGTGGTATCTATATAGATACCACTATATGATATAGTGGTATCTATATTTATACTATTTATTACACACAATCAAAAGAGAAATGTTGCTCATTTAGAGTGAAATTCACATCTGTGCATAATGCCACTATGAAGCATGTACAACAAATCAATTCCACCAAAGCCATCAAAATTTTACATTAATTGGAGCACAGTTTAGAACCCAGATGAGTGTCCTAACCATCAGGCAATAGAAACATGCACTCTCTCTATCCCCAGTGAATATTTAATTATTCATACAAAGTGGAACAGCTTCAACAGGAAAGAATGTGATTGTCACGCCTTGGAAAACCAGTAGCCTGATGCTTAGGATGCTCATCTAGGAGTAGGTAAACATGGGTTCAAATTCCTGCTGAAGAATGAAGATTCAAACCTAGCTTTCCCATATCTTAGCTGAGTGTCTTAACCACTGAATGGGAGAACCACTACCATTTTGTTAAATGCACCTGTCGCCTTCTGAATCTAGCCCTTTATTTCCAAAATTCCTTTGCTTTTATTAAAAGAGTGATTTAAAATGCCTGAAATTGAAACAAAATATTTAGTTTCAGGTTGATCTAAACATTTGATCTCAAGTATTTTTTTTTTTAAGAATATTCCATTCCAAAAACGTTCGATGCTGGCTGACATAAAACATAAATTTTATTTTAGTTTTTGGAACTGCCAGTGACCAAAAAATCAGAATTCTCACATAGCTCTTAACAAGTGAAATCCTGGTGCTCTGGAAACGTGCTGGCTTAATATCCCAGGGGAGGCGAAAGTTCTCTCCTTTTTTGTTAGAGCAAATACAGGGAGAACTGCAGAAATGAGAGCTTCTCCGTGTTGTACCACCAATACGCCTGAACCCTATAGCCAACACTTGTGCTTTTGGAAAACCTCCAGCCCTGAGCCCCACTAAATTAGGGTCACCAAACTTTGTGATGGGATGTGTAACCCCCACACCAGAAGGCCAAGGGTTAATGAGTAGGTTAATACCTGCTGGGCATGCTCACAATGGAGGCAGAGCTCCAAGGGAAGCCACCCAGCTCAGTCAGATAATACAAAGCAAGACAGCAGTCCTACACCACTAGCTCCTGCAGAGAGGTTGCAGGAGTTCCTCACCACCTGGACCAGCGCCCAATGCTGAGCTGCCAAAGGACCCCATGGAGACAGAGAATTGAAGGAGAAGAACCTCTGGACCACTGTCAGTGAGAACCAACCTCATGAGTCCATAAGCTAACCCTTGTTGTCACTTTGAAGGGACACAGGTCATGTAGAAAGTGACCCAGAGAGCAAACTTGGTGGCATCCACTCCCCAGAGCTCACATCTGACCTGCTAGTCACAGGGCCCTGGGCTGGAACCTAGCAGAAGAGGAAGGGCCCAGGTTCCTCTACTTTTGGCCCCACAGACTCTCACCACTGGGTGATGCAGTCATAAACTTTTGCCCCATGTGACGCTGCTATAGACTCTCACCACTGGGTGATATTGACAGACTTGGACCCAGCCGTACCCTGCACACGGGTAAAGGAGAATATCTGCTGTCAGTTGAAAAGCAGTGTTGTTCTTTTTCTTATGAAAGTAACCCTGAAGTTGTAAATTAACCAATCAGCTCAATAACTTGGGCCAGAGGTTCATCACTGACTCTTCCTAAAGATCATAGGTTTTCTAAATTCCTGCCCAGCAAGAACTAGTGCAGAATACTTTACTCTCCATGCTTTCTCTGCTGAGACTGCCAACAAGGTGACATTTTTAAGATATGAGACTAGTTAGGGTACATACTGCTGATGTAATCCTCCCCCAAAACATGGCCTCTCCAGAACTTACATTTTGGACCTTATTTACATGCTGCATTACTGCCTCTGTGCTTCACTTGGATGAGGTGCAGGAAAGAATCTAGCCCTTAGCATTTTGCAGGGGATGGAGGATTTGGTGGGGCCGGCAGGTTCCCTACCTGGCTCTGTGCCCTCCTCTGCCTCAGCAGCAGCAGAGTTTGGGAGTGGGAGGGGACAGGGAGTGGGGTATAGGACAGAGTGATGTGAGCTTTGGACGATGCTTACCTGGTGGGCTCCCTAGAAGTGGCAACATCCCCCTACTCAGCTCCATCCTAGGCAGAGCTGTTGCCAGAGAGCTCTATGCACTGTCACTGCCTACAGGCACCGTCCCCACAGCTCCCATTGGCTGTGGTTCTGGGCAATGGGAGCTGCAGGGGTGGTGCCCTGGGTAGGGGCAGTGTGCAGAGCTGCCTAGCCACTTCTCTGCCTAGTAGCTGAGCAATGGGGATGTCACCATTTCTGGGGAACCTCCCAGGTAAGCGCCACCCACAGCCGCCCCTCACCCAGCCCATGCCCCACTGTTTCATAGACCTTCCCTTCTATTCTTACTGTCTACATACTACACTCACCTCTCTTCATTTAAGTCAGACATTTATTATCCTAGCTCCAATTTTATCCTCTGTTTCTCCATTTTCCCAGATTCTGGAACCCAGATACTTGAAACTTTGCATTTTCGGTATTGTCTGCCCATCTAGTTTCAAGGATAATTCTTCAGTGTTCACATTAGTGAAATTATATACCATATACTGTTTTACCTCTGCTTATTTTGAGCCCATGTGTCTCCATCACATCTAAAATATATGGTCTAGGAATCATTTTGGGGAAGTTCTATGGCCTGTGTTATACGGGAGGTCAGATTAGATGATTACAATGGTCTCTTCTGGCTTTGGAATCTATGAATCTCTTGATTTATCAAGATTCTCTTCCAGACTATCTTTCTCCTCACTGCACAGAATATCAGCTGCCAAGAGAGAATAAACAAGACGATAAACAAGAAAGGGCTCAGTGCTTATCCCTGATTCACTCCCATCTTTACTGATAGTTCACCCATTTCACTACTAGAAGTTCTGACTATTGACATTGCATCATAAAAGGCTTGAACAAGATTTACATTAAGTTCTAGTACCTTTTCTCCCTCATACACCTCCAGATGACTTCCCTTGGAACTCAGTCTACTTCAATGGACAGCATGTGAATATTTTTCCTTTTCTCTATCTACTTTTCCATCTGCTGCCTCAGTCCAAAAAACAGCATCTATTGCTGATTTGTCCTGGCAAGAAGCCATACCAATTTGCACAAATAGCTACTTTACTTTTAGTCTCTTATCCGTTATTCTCTCCCACAGTTTCACAGTATGACTCATCAGCTTTATCCCTCTGTAATTTGTACAGTTGTCAGGGTTACCTTTTCCCTTACATATTGGCACCTAAATACTTTTCCTCAACTTGTTTGGTATCTTTTCCCATCTTATGACTGAATCGAATAGGAAAGTCAGCAGATGCCTGGAATAGAATGCATCCTTTTCCCATGCCTCAATCAGGATTCTGTTTGGTTCTAGGGCCTTATTACTTTTCATTTCTTTTACAACATTTTCCACTTCGTCTGGTAGGATAGGCTCCACTACACCAAAGTTCATCATTTTAAAGTCATATTGCTCTCTTGGGTTTTCTTCATTTAAAAGTTCTTCAAAACACCTTTTTCCATTGATTCTTTATGTATCTATTATCAGTCACCACCATATCAGTTTTATCTTTGATTCATATCACTTCCTTTAAATCTTTGGCATTTCTGTCTTGTGATTTCATCTGTTTTCACGTCTCTTTCCCCTTCATTTGTTCCAAATCTTGCATAAAGCTCCTCAGAACACTTTGCTTTAACTTTTGTAATTATATTTCTGAACAGTTTCTCACTCATTATTCAAAGTTCTATAGCCCTGGGCACCATGTCTACCAACATGTCCATTTAAGTTGCTGCTGATAACTGTTTCCTTGTTTCCTGGAATTTGCTGAAAAGCAATTTCTCATATTTCCCCCAAATTTGCCTTCTCATCCTCACTGCAGCCTGATCAGCACTAGCTAGGTTTAGTAAACCACATTCAAAAACTAACTTGCCCATTATTAACCTATCATTGATTCTATTTACTGTCACCATTTTTTCCCTTTATTTTAGTATGGATAATTATGCCTATTCCATTTTTTTGAGTTGGAGGCCCCCCAGTGGATCATATTTCCCCAGCCTCTGTGGACTTCTGCCCTTTCCATTTTGTTTCTGGATGTGTGCTATCTGTACCTTCCCCCTCATGTCAGTGTCTCTGTCAGCTCCCTGTTAGAGCCAGTTAATGTGCCAACATTCCAACTTTACTATCTGATCTTAGTTTTCTGCGCTACCTTCTTTAACTGCATGCATTCAAAGTCAAGCCATAGCCTTTGCCTACCTTCCACAACACTTTTCTAGAATACCCTCTCATTTTCATGACTAATTTGAGGAATCATAGTTCCATTTTATGACAATTTTTATGGCTGGCTGCCAACCTGATGCCGTCCCTCCTCCTTTTCCAATTTGGCTCGGGGCCAGTTATGTCAGAATTTAAAAATATTCTGTTTATATTTTAAAAGTGTTAATAAATTGAATGTCAGAATGGATTTTTACCATCTATACTGCCATAATGGTCCTTGTTGCTTTTTAAAAATATAGGGCTTTTTCATTACTGATTTTACTCCAGTTTTATACCAGGGTAATGCCAGTAATATCAAGAACCAGGCCTATTATTGTGGACCAGATTACTTAGCGGACTGGTAATGGAATACAAAGCTTTTCACCTACATCTCATTGGCTCAGAACTGACTATGATTCATACTAGTGATAGAAAGTTGTTACATTGTTCAATATTTTTTCTTAAATGAGTTGTGTCTGAGTTGAGCTGCTAAGATACCTACTGCTCATATTTCAGATGCCACCAAGAAAACGTCAAGTGTTAAAGGAAAGACAAAGATTCCGTGGACATGGGTACCAGACTGCCAATGAGCTGAGGAACTGTGAGCAGAGAACACAGTGGGACCTAGAAGACTTATATAAAATTAGTGTAATTGAAGCATATTCTAGAAGTGATCCTTCCAGGTCAGTGGTATAGCAAAACTTGCACTGTTGCTTCCCATGTTGTATCAGTTCTGCTGATAAACAAGTGAACTCAGGGTTTGATTCTGGAAGGTGCTGAGAATTCAATACCTCGCTTAATTGCTTACTTGCAAAATTTCTCACAACACAAGTCTGAAATGTTGAATTCCAGACAAACAAAAGCAATCTCTCTCTTTACTTAGCTTACACACTCTTTGGTTCAGCTTTTTTTGTTCGCACATCATCTAGCACAATGGCATCCTGGGCCATGAGTGAGGCTCCTAGGCACTACCACAACATACATGAAATATGCAATACACAAATGTAAAAAAAAGAAATAAACCGCACTGAACATTAGCTACTCAAGTAGTTGCCTAATTGACAAAGCAACATAACTTGTTAACAGGTTATTTGCATGCTCAGCATAATAAAGTTATCATGCAAAAAAGGAATGTCACTGGTGATAAGGTGCATCCATTTTAGTCAGGTAAAATACCTTTCTGAGATCCTGCTGACCTTGAGTAATGGCTCTGTTCCCCTTATAAAAATAACTGATTGTTAGGAGTGTGGAAAAGTACATGTAAAGTTGAGAAATAGTCTTTACTTTCTTTATATGACTATGTCCAGTAGATGAAGTCTAGGTTTGAAATAGTACTTGCCATTTTGAAATGTGGATGCTGTAGAGATGAGGTTATAGGAAAAAGAATAAAACCTTATTCTTTAGGTTCTGACAGTTCATTCAAAAGGATGGGAATCACAGTGGGAGCACATTGAAGGGTTAAGAGAAACGAGAACTACCTAGGATCAGAGAAGAAAAACCAAAGGTTATTTCTAATATAGGCAGTTCTGTTGCTGGGAGAAGCTGCCTCCTGGCAAAGGTTTTCAGATGCATATAATAGCACGGCTTAAGAAGCAGCTTGGTTCTGTTCTTGAGGAAAGTATGTACTAATAAGGATGAGAACCAAAGAGCCTGATGATCTGTTCTTTTTCCTCTTGTCAATGTGTGAATAATCCTATAAAGCAGACAATCTCTCTGTGTGGACGGGCAATGCTGTGAATTAAGAGATCAGATCAGGTAGTGTAGACTAAACCTCTCTAAACCACAGAGTTACATCAGTTAATTAAACATATGAAAATAGAAAGCCTTATTTAAAAAAAATGCAATAAATTTCAATGCTGATAATAGATTTGTCATTGGAAGAGTCTGTTCAATTAATTTAAAGACTAAGAACTAGACAGAAAGTACTGAAAATATTATCTGGAGGCCTTATTTATGAAATACATTTCTTCAGAAATAACTTTCCCCTCATAAAGAACTTTCCTCTCATAAATGTAGTTGACCTTTAGAGATAAGTGAAAGGGTAACAAATCCAAACTTTCTTTTTGCCATTAAGATCATTAATTCAGATTGTTGCATATGCCTGTCTTTTTAGTTAAGGAGAGACAAACCAGCCCACTACAGTATAAATGACATACAAGAATTTATAGATATGTGTGCTTACTTTCTTCTCCTGAAGTAGTGCAATAGCCTGTAGGTTTCTCTTTTCTTGTGTCTGACAAGATTCCTTTCAATTATAATTAGGGATTAGCACTTTATTACCTATTAGAAATCTAATACATTCCTAAATCATCAGTACATTTAAACAGTTGTTGGAAAATGTCACCATATCAGGCACATGAGTTTTAGTTTAAAAAAAATAAAAATAAAAAAAATCAAAACCTTTTAGCTGAGACAGGAATCACAGTTTGCTGTAGAAAAACCATAATATCTATGAGTCACACACCCACATTTTCCAGGTCATAATGACCATCAAGTCTGTACTTTAGTGAAAGAGCTCAGGATATTTGTAGCTTTGATGTTACAAAAGCATCTTTTTAGAAAACAATAACACAAAGCCAGATGCTGAAGTCCTTAATCTATTAAAGCCCTGTTTACTGCATGGGGAGTTTTATTGATGTAGGACTTCAGGATTTGCCTTCAGAGCCTTTCAGATCTCCTAACATGTCCCCTGAATGTTCCACTCTGTCAATCCTGTAAATATCAATACCATGTTTATTTTCTTCTCTCACTAACAACTGTGTGCATTTTTCTACCCCTCTGCAGAGCACCTTCCCTACCACAGTTACCAATGTACCTCTACACAATTTTCGTGTAAGTCCCTCTTAAAAAGCTACTCTTTCCTGAAACCCACAAAACTTTTGTTAATTTTAAAATAAATTTAAAACAAAAGGCAAAAAAGATGAAGGGACATATGTCCACTCACCTACCCAGTGTAAATCAAGAGTAATGCTAGTGACGTCAATATAAAACTGGAGTAAAAGTCTGATACTGCACCACAGAAATCAATGGGAGTTTTGCAATTGACTTCACTAGGTGTATGACTGAGGCCTAAGTGACAATTTTAAAATTGAGTTTGAATGTTTTTCTAAAAGATATGCTCTAGGACAGTGGTTTTCAACCTTATTTCATTGCAGACCCCTAAAACAATTTCAAATGGAGGTGCAGACCCTCTTGGAAATTCAACCTGTGTTATGCGGGCCCCTACTATAGAAGTCTTAGACTGAAAAGTGATTGAACAGAATTCAACAATAAATGTTGCACATGCTCGGCATGGCATTTGATGCAGCATGAGAAAAGGTGACAAACTGTGGGCTTCTATGGTTGTGACAACACTTCTGGGTATTGTCTTTTTGATGGGGTATTCATACATTTGATCAGAAAAATGAAATGCTTTTTCTGGGATATGAAACTTTATTTTCACTATAGTCACCTTTCATGGACCCCTTACACATGGTCTGCAGACTCCCAGGGGTCCAAAGACCACAGGTTAAAAACCACTGCTCTAGGAATTATTTTGAGGAAATTCTATGGCCTGTGTTATACAGGAGGTCAGACTACATGATCACAGTGGTTCCCTTTGGCCTTGGAATCCATGAAGAAGAATTAGTCTCTAATAGAACTAATTGAAAAAAATTCATCAAAACATTGTTTTCCATTAGAAAAATGCCATTTCCATTAAACTGAAAATTTTCAATAGAGTCATATCAATGTTAACAAAATTTCATATAGGAATTTTTTTTGGAAAAATGTCAAAATATTCTGTTTTGACATTTTCAAAATGGAAAGTTTCAGTGGTTCATTTTCAGTGACTTTTTTGTTTCAAAACATACTTCAGTTTAGTTTTAGAATAATAAAAATGGTCCACATGTTTCAAATTTTTCGAAAAGTTTCAATTGCCCTGAAATGAAAGACATTTCAAATTTTCATTTAGCTAAATAAATAAATAAATAAATAAACCCTAAATGTTGTGTGATTCAGGGTTTATCTATTTATTTTGGAAATCTCAGAATTTTCCATGGGATGTAAAATTGATTTTCTGACCAGCTCTAGTCTCCACATTAAGAATTTTCCAGTGTTCCCTTTTTTAGGTGCCTGTCATTTAGGCGGCATCATCTTTGGGCCAAGGACACTGTTTCTGTACTGTACAGCACAGTGCATATTGACTGCCATTAGTAATTAATAATAAGTAACAACAACACTTTGGCCCACTAATGATAGTGAAGGTGTAATGTTTAGTTTTCAAAGCATAACTTGTCATAATGAGCATTCTGAATTCCAGCTTATTTGCAGCAACTTCTTTTTATATTCACAGCAAGCCAGGGTTTCATTTTAAAATACCTGCTATAATATTTAGCTGTTCATTTTCTCACTTTACTTCAAAGACTATAGATTCTAAACAGGTGTGTTTTGTTGACTTTCAAGCTGTTTAAATTGACCAAACCAGTGGATTAATATTCATTTGAAGTTGAAACTTAATTCTATCTCTCTGTTCCCAGGCAGGTACAGGCTACTGCCTGAAGAGTTTGATGGGGGCTGTAAAACTTTCCTAATTTGGTAAGTCTTTTCTAATACCATAACAGAACTACATATTCCAAGAGGAGCAGTTTTTTTGCAAATAAAGCCTGTTATGCTGTCTGAATCTGGTTAGGCAGTTACCAGTATTTCCCTCCTCCCCAATAACAGCTAACCAGGAGACTTTCCTTTCAGACACTGACTTCACTGGAGTTACCTGTGTCACTTACAGAGTCTCTTTTGGGATAGCCACCTCAGGATCCATAGAAGCTACAGTTTATTCCAAGACTCAGTGGCATCCTTCTCTGTAGAGTATGGTGACTCAGGGAAGTTAGGACTGCATGCTGCCCTAAGTACCAGTTCAGTTTAGGTGCAATTCGAGGTGTCAGTGACAGTATGTATAGCTTGGACCCAAATATTTAAGAGTCCACCTCCTTCCCTGTGTCACACTGTGACAGTGGAGCTCAATGGGGGATCTCAGCTATCAGTGCCTGAGGCTCAGCTTTCCAGTGTCCCTGGCAGGGAATTCTTAGTTGACACTCAAGTATCAGAGGGGTAGCCGTGTTAGTCTGGATCTGTAAAAGCAGCAGAGAATCCTGTGGCACCTTATAGACTAACAGACGTTTTGGAGCGTGAGCTTTCGTGGGTGAATACCCACTTCTTCAGACGCAGGTAGTGGAAATTTCCAGGGGCAGGTATATATATGCTAGCAAGCAAGCTAGAGATAACGAGGTTAGTTCA